>NC_092351.1:19593047-19893047 GCF_963676685.1 Mytilus edulis | reverse complement strand
TACTTTTTTCACTACGATTCAGACAAGAGGTTATGTGAAGTTTGACATGCAATGTTCAGTCATATAAGACCGTATGCTGACCTCTAAATAGCTATTTGTGTCGCTTGGTTGCTTTATCATTGATGTTTACCAAACCACTCTATTTTCATATTAAAGTGGCGATTATAAAAAAGGTTATTTTCCGTGTTTATAAAAAATTAAGTACAAAATTCACATGCACTTATCATAATTATTGATTAGGATGGCAAATCGTGTACAACATAAATTGTTTATTTCTTTGCAGAAGTTGTGTTTTCCTTGAATTTATTGTCGATAATCAAAAGCGTGTTTTCGGTACAATGTGTCCCTGAGTAAAACAAGTTTATCATTAAAATACTCTTGATTTGATATTTCCAATTTCGAAAACATAATATACTTACATGTGATCAAAAGAAAATTGTAACAAAGAATAAAGATCAATAAGGTGCAAGTTTAACTCCGATTACTAGATTTACAAAATTGAATATGTTTGAAATAATAAAAATATATTTAATCAACGTATTAAACATCGTATAAATTATACACTTGCTGATCTGTTATCTATAATAAAGAATAATGGCAGACATCAAGTATTATGCAAACTGGGTCAGATACCTATAAGTAAATTATATGCTATTTTTCTGGAGTGTGATAAAATTTCTTTTTTTAGCCCATTTTATGAATACACCCGTATTATTACAGCCTTTTGTCATCACAGGCTTTTTCCTATTATTGATAAACCTGAAAATCATAAACGACATTTTCTCAAATTAAAATATATAAATAGAGGTATTGATTTTATTAATTTGTCTAGCATATTCAATGACTCTTCTGTCTATAGCTTAATACCTCCATATTTTGATAATATAGAACAACCCATTATTTCGTATTCTTATAAAAAACCAAGCAGAAATTTGATTTTCAATTATACGTCAATTACAACAGACGTCAATATAGAAAATAATGTTCCTTCCACTTGAGATTGCGAAACATCTAGTTTTAAATATGTTCCCTATGGTCATGTTATCACAGGAGACCTCAACATCGTCGATGACCGTGAAGTCATAACTTTTCTAAAGAAAGGACCGAAATACCGTCCTCCATCTACAATAGATTGGAAACAGTGTCGTCAGGTCATTAAAGACGCTCTGTCCGCCTATTGTAAAAATTGGTGCAAACGTGAAAAATCCGATAAAAAATCTTTAGACAGTTATTTGAATAAAATTATGAATACGGTTGATATTCGAATATCTCATTTAGAAAACAATTCTGAAATTAATAATAGGAACCATGATATACCCATTTCTAGAATAAAAAACAAACTCAAGGTACTCGCAGAGCGGTTTGTGTTCGTACCGGCAGACAAGGCAGCAAATAATGTAGTGGTGGTGTGACGCATATACTACACGAAAGTTCTTCAAAACGAAGTTATCAATTCCTCTACATTCAGGTCAGTGCGCACCACAGAGAGTCAAATCGTTAACAAGCATACCACTGCCACTGCCCAGCTTAAAGCATCTTCCGAACATTTGAAAGTCCCTACCATGTACTGGTTACCGAAATTACACAAAAAACCATTTAAATTCCGTTTCATCTCCGCTTCCAGTAAGTGTTCTACTACTAATCTATCAGTGCTTCTAACCACCTCCCTTACTTCTATCAAAGAACTGGTTATTAACTTTTGTAATAAAGCTTATGAAAATAATGGTATTAATTATTTTTGGAGTGTTAAAAATTCTTTAGAGGTTTTAGATAAAATACATGCTTTCAATGGTCCTTACAATTCTGTTGACAGTTATGATTTTTCTACTCTGTACACTACACTTCCACACAATCTTATAAAGAAAAAGTTTTTGTATTTGATAAAATGGTCTTTCGAAAAATCTCATTGTAATTTTATTTGCTGTAACTCGTTTAAGGCCTTTTTCTGTAACGAAAAGGGAAAGTATGCTAGATACACTTACTGGAAATGTGAGGATATGATTGAAGCTTTAAACTTTCTGCTTGATAACATTTATGTACGTTTCGGCGATAAAGTGTATCGTCAGGTAGTAGGTATTCCTATGGGAACCAACTGTGCCCCTTTAATAGCAGATTTATTTCTATATTGCTATGAATCTCAGTTTATGACCAAAATCAGTAAAGACCCATCATTGTTACATTTGGTTGATACATTCAAAAATACCTACCGTTATCTGGATGATATTTTTTCGTTGAATAATCCAGAGTTCTCTAAATATACTTCAGAAATTTACCCAAACGAACTTACTTTAACTAAATCTAACATAAACAGCAGCAGTTGTCCTTTTCTAGATTTAGACATTTCAATTTCAAACGGGAAACTTCACACTAAAATTTACGACAAAAGAGACGATTTTTCATTTCCTATTGTTAATTTTCCTTTTTTAGACGGCGATGTGCCTTTGGCTCCATCATACGGTGTTTATATATCGCAACTCGTTCGGTTTGCCCGTGTGTGTTCTGATGTCATAGATTTTAACGAACGTAATCAATGCATCACTGGTAAATTGTTGTGTCAGGGATTTCGATACCATAAATTACTTAAAACTTTTACTAAATTCTTTCATAGATACAAAGATTTGATTAGTAAATTTGGCTATACCTGTAGAAAGCTTATTAAAAATGGTATTTCTCATCCTAAATTTTATGGTAATATTGTACTTAAAGCGAGGAAATCACTATGTGATCCTTGTAAACTCATCGAACCTTTAAACAAACTTATAAGTAAGGGTTATCGTACCGATATTGTAATAAGATCTCTGAATATAGTTCACATTGGCACTAATATTGATATTGTCATTAGCAAATTAAAACATAACTAAATTTCATTATCTTTTGAGGCGAGATGTATAGAGACACAGACACGTTAACTTTTATTTCTATAGAAGTCGCTCTTCACTATACTACTACCTGTCGATACATTTATTTTTGGCATTGCACAAGTCATGTCTTCCTTGACTATTAATGACGTTAAAATACTAAATCCCTGTGATGTGTTTTAGTCGATTTTAGTCTCTGATGCATGATTTTTTATTATTAATTGGTTTTGGCTTTTAACTAGCTGTCAGTAACTGCGAGTACTCTCAAATCGTATTTTCTTGTTAATTCGACCTGTTGATACTGTTTATAATGCTTTTTTGTCATTTTTTATTTATACGGATCTTGTCTGTACACCAGCTTTGATTATTTGTAATATCTTCACTTATTCTTACAACATTTGTATAAACTTCAAGATTATAAAAAAACCGGTTTTTTTCTAAAGTGAACATTGATTGGTTAAATATTTCTCAGTCATGTCCTGTTTTTGAATTTGTTTGTTAGCTTTTTGGTCATGAATGTCTGTCTCTAATATTTAATTAACTGTGCATTTGTATTCAGATATCGCAGATCAAATTTATTCGTTCATTGTTTAATCATACGTTTTTTGATTGAGTTAAGTCTGCCAATTGATATTTTATCGTATGTTTTTCTTTGTTGTGATGTTATGCTATTGTTTCAGAAAAAGGGAGAAGGTTTGGATCCATTAAAACGTTTAATCCCGCTGCAAATGTTTGCACCTGTCCTAAGTCAGGAATCTGATGTACAGTAGTTGTCGTTTGTTTATGTAATATATATGTGTTTCTCGTTTCTCGTTTTGTTTATATAGATTAGACCGTTAGTTTTCCCGTTTGAATGGTTTTACACTAGTAATTTTGGGGCCCTTTATAGCTTGTTGTTCGGTGTGAGCTAAGGCTCCGTGTTGAAGGCCGTACTTTAACCTATAATGGTTTACTTTTTAAATTGTTATTTGTATGGAGAGTTGTCTCATTGGCACTCACACCACATCTTCCTATATCTATATATATATATTATTCACATGTCACTGATACAAACCTATTTCGCGTTAAAGTACGTTTCAAAATAAAAAGGATCAAATATACACTGAAAAATTGTATTTACTTTAGTAAGTAACAAATGTATCCAATATCATAACAGCCAAGCCTTTTGTGTAATCTTTTGTAATTTTTCTTAATTTGTTTACGGTTGTTATGTTACGGAGATATGTTCCAATTGTCGTAACCACAATTCCGTCCTCTTTTCCGAATGAGACTTATCAACGAAGTTGTTCTGCTTACCCCCTTATGTAGCACCCGATATCAACTACGTTGTGTGTGGGCTTCTGATATATTGTTACGCAGTTTACAGTTTCTTTGTAGACTTTTGTTTGTCTTTTCACTTTCTTTTTAAATTTTGTAACATTGTTAGTTTGTCTTTGACTTATGATTTTGAATATTCATTTGGCATCGTCTTCATCTCTTAAATATAATTGATTTTACACGTAAGATTGTATTGTTAGAAAAATAAGATATTACGATAAAAGAAATTTTAATAACCTTTAACCAAACAAAAGTGTAGCTATCATTCAATATACTAGTAGTACACTATTTTTTTATATTTTTTATTACTGCTTTCTACAATAAACATGGTTGACAGCATATACATTACAGGAAAATTCACTCTTAAAGCACATTGGCCTAAATATAGATAAAAGCACTCCGTTTTTACCCCTATATATTTTTTTACCAGTCGAAAACGTAATCTGGCTTCTGATTTGTAGTCCCTCCCCAACCCCCCCCCCCCCCCAAAGGTGTCAGTTAATAAATGTTAGTTAGGATGACCTTATTTGTCAATGTGTAAACATTTGTTTTTTAATTTCTGTTCAATATTTAAAAGTGTTACCTGTGACTGTAAATTTAAGGGCTGACATACCTTTTTTTAAATCAAATACTAAGTATAATTGAAACTCAAGACTAACCATAGTATCTTTGCCCTTAACATCACAAAGGTCGAGTAACTAGACTTCGGACAAAGATCTATGATTAGTCATATGAAGTAACAGCAATATCTAGAATTGGTGTTATTTTTTTTTAATATCAACATTTTATTATATAACATGAAAATATTATATTATGATAACCCTCATTATTCGAGTTATTATTATGCAAGTACTACACTCTAGCTCGCCGCTGCAATTAGTATGAATACGATACAGAAAAAAATAAGTTTGCATCTCTCAGAAAATATATTGGACTCTTCTTCCAATTTGTTTTCAAGGATATTTCCACATAGACAAAATGGATTGATGTAGAATTTCCTAACGAAAGTCCGAATACCTGTGTGTTCTTAGTTTTGGAGGAGCATTACCTGGTAGGTCATATACTTTATTTAACATTTTAGCATTGAATTATAGGAATAAAATCTAAATTTCATTCAATTTGTTATTAAAAAATCAGTAATATAAATTTTCTATAAATATATCTTCTTTAAATGGAGATAGAGCTGTATGCCTTTATTTCACATTCATGAATCAAATCCGACAATTTTACATTTAAAAAGTTGAAACAACAATTAAACATTTTACAATACTTTTACACCTAAATATGACCATAAAATAATGTTTCCATTTAGTGCTATCAATTATTGTTAAAGATAGATAGTCATTATATCAAAGGAATACATTACCATAGCTATACATATGTATGTAATTTTAGGAATTTTAAGTCCTCCAAGCTTTTTATTTTCGTACTTCTTTTTGCCTTATAAAAGAGCGATTGACGTACAAAATGTTACACCTGGTATCTGTGATGAATGTTTTGATACAATATTGAAATTTCACAGATTAAAGACACTTTAATTTTACCATTACAATATTTATTTTTAGCCAAGATGTGATAAACCTTTGAAATAACCTGGTACTGTATATTTTCTTCAAGTTTCATTCCTTATCTTACCATAAAATTTGAAAACATTTGTTATGTCTAAGCCTTTTAAAAAAAACCTTTTTTTTTTAGAGTTTTATTGAAGAAACCAATATCTATTTATGTCACACATGTAATATATATTCGCATAGGGGAAATCTACTGTTCTAGCGCTGATTGGCATGTTGCATTGTCACATATCCTTCATTCATATTGATATACCAATTAAAATCTAATTAATGGTGTAGTTTTATGCGGCATATTTCATAAATGCAAATGTAACGTTAACATTGATCTTCTACCAGTTACCATCACATTCATTTAATCATCCATTGTAATTTTGATTGCTTTCAGCATTGAAAATGTCCTCTCTCTTTTCTTCGTTTTACGCTTTTGATGAAGTGAGGAAGTCTGATAAATGCTAAACATGCTGACATCCCCGTCTATATACAAAATAATTTGTGAATTATTATGAATACCACTTTCATTGAAACACTATACATTGCTATTGCCTGATAAAACTGTTTCTAATATACGTAACATGAATTGAATGAGCCTTAATTCAAGAACTAAATACATTTCTGATATACAAGTCTGAAACGACTTGATGTTATATTTTGATAACTCTATTAATGTAAGTAATAAAATCATAAATATTCATATAGTATCCCTGCAAAACTGCAACAGTGTTTAAAAAGGAAATAAAAAACAAAATTCCACAACTTTGTTGGTAAAAAAAATATACGCTTTCTTGCATGATGTGTGAATACATGATGTTCGACCCTCATAGGGTTCACCTGTTATTTTAGCTAAGCAATATGTTAACTTTGAAGGTTCTATCTGAAATGTTATGTTTGCACATTTGGTCACATCAGTCCATTAGTCAATAAATATGATAGAAACGTACATGCACTATCTGAAATAAAATTATGAAAATTTACAGAGTACAGCAATTTATAAAATAATGCTTCCGAGATATAATCAAATGCTTTTATTGATGAGATTGGTATCTCTGAATTGAAGTAAATGCTATATGAAGAATACAAATAGTCCTTAATGATGCACTTTATCTGCACGGAAATAGTACGCACGAGCTTTATAAAATAATGCTTCTGATGCAAATGCTTTTTGGGTTGCGTTTGTCAGAGTCAAGAGAGCGGATTGAGAAATAATAGCCTTTCTGAGCTACAATAAAAGTATTTTAAAATTATCAACTATTTTACTGTATTAATGCTTGCTTACATGATCGTACTTCAATTCAAGATCCATTTAAAGTAAAAGAAAAAAAAAGAATAAAAGAAAGAAAAAAAGACGTTACCTGTTGTAATTTTACATACCTTGCCTTGTAATATAAAGTCCTGGTAATAAAAATGTGTTGCTAGCTGCTAACAGCGGTTTAGATTGGACGATGGCCTTTTGCAAATGAGTGTCTTCAAGCTGCTGTATAGGTCGAAAGGGGTCCTTTAGACATAAAACATGATCAACGCGATAATATGTGTTAAGCTTTCTATATATTAGCTTATCTTAAGAAATAGGTAATCACTCTTTAAGTAATAAGAAAATTAAAGCTTGGTGTACACAGTTTTAATCCTGGTATCTGTAATGAGTTTATTAACATCAGCCCGCGGATTTAATGTTGAAATGAACAAAACGATGATTGCCACTAGTGGAATAGGAACTGCTAATCGTTTCGGATCAAACCTTTTGGTTGGTTTGAACTGCGTATAGTTATCATTTCGGCAATCAAATATATTTTTGGTCATAGTGTTGATTCAAATTGTTAGTCATTTATTGGTCTTTGTTTACCTTTTTTTCTTATCTACACATTTTTATATCTCCTTAAAATAGATGTCAGTGTGTGTGTTTTATTTGTGATTTTAATATTTTTAAATAAATCATTTGATTGCACATTGTCTGTAAAACGTTATTCATTTCAAAAAGTACGTACATCAGAAAACAAAAAGTTGTTCACTTTGCAAAAGTTTGTTATAGAATGACAGAACATATAGATATAAACAAATAACATTAATAGTATTCAGTTCTATTTTTGGAACAAAACGCAAATGACTATGTACTTTGTCTTGTTGTTCTATAGCTAACATTATGCACTTTCATTAGTAAACTATAAGTTTGCTTAAAATTTTCTTAATGATGTACCCTCATCGTAAAATGTATCTTCCTACATATTGTAATAATTAAAAAAAAGTGTAAGATGGTCATCGGTTGAATGGTTACTAGCACTTTCCCAAAATAGCTTTGTTTTACATTAAAAGACATGTCTCAGACACGTCCTTAAAATTTGTCGTTAGACATTCTTGGATACATGGCCCCATAATATATATTTGAAATAAAATTAACATTAACATTAACGCAGACTAATGCTTAAAGTATAGTCCCTTATGCATTTACTAGGGACTCATCACGTTACTGCTAATTAAAGGGCATAGCTGTTTAACACTATCAAATCGATATAACCGAAAGAAATCCTGGTCAAAAACCAAAACAACAGAAACACTTAACTGCTACTATAAGAAACGCCAACAAACATATATAGAACCGGACTTTTTTTTTATGACAACTGCCATATTCTTAACTTGGTAAAGGCAATTTTAAGAAAAATTTTAGGCTAAATCTCATTTCATAGCTAGCCAAACCTCCTGCTTATATGGCAATATGTAAAAATATCGTTGAAATTACTAAATAGCATGACAGGAATAAAATAAAAATATAACGCAAGTACCTTAAGGACAGAGAAATACATAAATAATAAATATGATGTTACATTACAAAATGTCAACCACAGAATAACAACGAAAACCTCGAATTTACTTACGACAGTACTCAAGTACAGCCGATGGAATTATGAACTGTGCGTTACACGATGATAATAACGCCACAACAAATGACGTTGCAGGTTAAATGCTAAAACCTTCCTAGATCATTAGATACCAATATGGTATATTCCCAAACGTGATCATGCTTAAATTCGTATGGCTGGTGATACATGCACACACCTCCCTACTTTTGAGTTCATATGATTCCCAAAGTTTTTGTTTGTTAATTTGATCTCTCTGTTTCTAATCAATTTATAAGATTTGAATATCTGTTTACTAATGTCGCCTTAATTCAGTATAGATACATAGTTCTAGCGAACATATTAAGTTCTATGAGTATGCTTGCTTTCAACGACTGCATACATTTTTCGATGTAATTTCATTTAGTATGCATAACTTCGATATTACATTGTTTAGTGATTTTAAGCAAACTAAGCCTTCAAGACTAATATGACCTATTGTCTGTAAGTGAAAGTTGATTGAGAAGATTTATTACTCAAAATGTTATGTACCCCCATTACGTTATGAAATAGCTAGTTTACTCCATTGTTTGTGTTTGATATTTGGTAGAATGTGTCATTCATTCACAACTTGTTGTCGAGCCGGTGTTTTTGATGTATAGCTTGATATACTCTTCCAAAGAAAAACAACTGTTTAATATTACAGACCATTTGTGAACTTTAGATTACTGTATGCTTTGTGTGTCGCTTGATGACCTCTAAGTATATTTTGTTGGGACACTCATAATCATTTTTTCATTCAGTTGTGATCCGGTCATATGAATTTTACGAAATAATGGTTGATACATAATCCTAAATCCCCATATCTTAAAAAAGTTACAAGGCGGAGTGTGTCATTAAAAGTCAAACTTGACTGATGATTTGAAACATCAAACATGCAATTCGATGACACAACAGTTGTCTTTCTAAAACTATTAGGCCATATCCCGACCAAATACCGATAACGAAAATCATTAACCGGTTATCTGAACCTTTTTGCACTTTTAATAGTTTTGATATAATTTATATTGACATCGTATAAAAGCAATATCACTTTTTTTAACTTGATCATTTTGCTACGAATAAAACAATTATCCAGTATATGAGACGTTTAACCATGAAAAAATCAACATGAAAACACTGTTTTGTATCGTTTTGTATCATCATGAAACAAATTAAAATAAGTTCGCTAAACAACGTGTATAAAAGCATACATTCAACATTGTTAAGCAGATAAAAATGTTTAATTAAGTTGTTAATTTCATTTTATCAGAGGATATTGTTTTAGGGGAATTAAACGGTATCAAAATGCAAGAAAACTTGTGTACATAGAGATAATAGAAAAAAAACCAATAAAATATGGAAACAATGGCATATTAAAGTAAAAACACAACTTGTCCTAGTTCAGAGCTATTTTACAAAAAATATGGCCAGTGCAGCTTCAATAAGGCTGACCAATAACGTGAACTAGTTCTTTTTTCACATTCAGATACATTATCAAGAGAGTGTGTGCTGCTTAGCGTTAAAACGGACTATGCGGATGACCCACTTAAATAGATACTATATTAGTTATAAGATCATTTATTTAGAAATAGTAACAAATGTACAACGGGTTTGTGTCTCACAAATGCGTATTTGACTGTCTTTGATCTTAGACAAAAAAATAATATCTTCAATTTTGTTTATTAAAACATTTTTATTTGCATATATATATACATATATATATATATATCATATTTACAAATCAGCAGATAGAGTAGTTTTTTACTTAATGTACTTACATTTAGGTTCATGACTCATTTTTGAAACGATGTTATTTATGTCATTGTTTTCTTCAAAACACTAGGTTTTGACATTAATAAAAACTATGTATCGTTTCAAAAATGAGTCATGAATCTAAACTTATGTACACATTTTAGGTATCATAGTTTTTATTGATGTCGATACCTAGTGTTTAGAAGAAACCAATGACATTTTAAATATGTACATGTACTTGTTTTAACGACTAAATGGAACCTGAATATACATTGATTGTCAAAATGCGCATCTAGTGCAGAAACAATGTAACCGTTTTTATGTTATCATTTAACTGCAGTGCATTTTTATTATCTTAAGTAAAATAAGAAGAACATCACATCAAGTGTTATTGAAGAAAACATAAAAGTCATCAATGGTAGCATCTGCTATATTTAAAAACTAATTACATTTGTATAACTTAAACACAATGTTTGTGTCTTTAATTCTTCGTATCTCTACTATTTTCTATTTCGCAATACGGAAGCATTTCTTTTTCATTAATTACAGCATATATAGTTTCCAGCCCTAATTTAGTTGACCGATCATTACCAACTGATGTTATTTTGAACCGTTGTGCCATGCGATGTTCACCAAATGAAGGTTGTCTACTTTTCAAAGAAGATATAAACCGTTGTAGGGTTTGCCTATATTTCCAAACGGAAAATGCAGCTACAAGGAGAAGTCCAAAAGCAGCAATACAAGACATGTATATTACAACATCTTTAGGTTTCTGATCTGAAAACAAAATCAAACAAATCTATTTTCAATTAATATTTTGTCTGGTGACAATCTTTAACAATAATGGCACCCGTTAATGGTGCTTGTATAGATACGAGAAAAGGTGGTGATAATGAAGAAAACAATACTACAGAGACATTACAGTTTGCACTAAACTAAATATTTTCCGTAAGATGAAAGCTGACTGACCTATAAAAATTAGGACAAATGGCAAAAGCAAAAGGTTAAGCTTACCTACTGTAAACTTTTAATTTTCGATTTCGATTATCCAAATCTCAATCCGTCAGTAAACACATGTTACTTGTTATCGTGTTTGCATATATGCATACTGTTTTTTACTCGTAAGACGTTTTCGGATGTACATATTTGCAACATATTAAGAACTTGTTCTTGACAAGTATTCTAATGGGTATTACCAGTATTTCGGCACATCTTCTCGTGGACTTTTTTTGTTTCCCCCATTTAAAGCTGAACTCATACGGACAAGAATAGAGAGCACTTGAAAACAAATCATTACTTGAATTTCAGATTTATTGACGATATTCTGTCTCTCAATTATCAATATTTGAATGAGCCCTATCTCACGTATCCTAGTGAACTTAAGATTACGGAAATTACCGAAAGCAGTAGACCTGCTTCATATTTTGGTCTTCTCCGCAATATTGACAATAATCGATAGACGACTTGAAACTTGAATTTATGACATATGTAAAGATGTAAACTTTCTATGATTCATTGTATCATGTTATCATGTTAGCCATGGCGTTGTCAGTTTGTTTTAGATTTATGAGTTTGACTGTCCCTTTGGTATCTTTCGTCCCTCTTTTATCACATCTCAGTTAATATGTTACGCTTGTGCGTGGTACCCCGATACGGACTTCAATAACAGGGGTGTGCTTCTGACATAGTTAAGACTCTAAAAAAAAAAAGTTATCAGCTGGAAAAACGACGAAACTAAATTATGGCGGATGGTGCATGGATTACAGATAATTATATCCCTTGGTATCCTCGATTTGTGGTTCATTCAATTTTTGTTTGTTTTTGTTCGATCTTTTGATTGGCAACGTCCTGGTCGATTGACGAGATTTGCCCATCCGTTGACTACTGTCGCACGGAACGTGAAAAAGGACTTACAATTTGTACCTTCTTTCTTCATACCCTCTTCCGAAGTCTTTCTACTAGCTGAAAAAAATAATACAAATGTATACTGCCGAGAAAGTTTATTGATGACTTTGGCGCACAAACGACATTGCAGAACCGGATGTTATAAAAACTGAAGGTTGTTCTGTAACTTGTTGGATTCCAATTTTGATATCTTAAAATGGTATTTTTGTTGATTTCTGCATTTTAATATGACGAGCGAGGTCCTAGTTAACTGTAGATATCAGCAACATGTATGAAAACTAATACGTTTACAGAAATTAGAAATATATGAAACGTATCCGAATAAAATAATTGAAATTAAATTTTTGTTTTTATCGACGCAATGATATACTTTACACAAGAGTAGTATTGTGTCTATGCGGTTTCGTTCATGTCATTATGGTAATTAGTTTCCATCTAATCAGAAATTTGATTAATAATAGGAACGATAAATGTACAGGATAGCATACATTTCCCTATGAATGTTGATTGTTTCTTTGGTAGTTAACGCATTTTGGTTGTATAAAGCCATAGTGCTTCCGTGAGATTGTTTTGAAAAGTAAATGAAATAGCTTACCAGTACAGCCTATAACATGATCACATCTGAAAAAATAAGTGAACTATTATTGCATTCTCTGGAAAAACAGAAATATCTACCTTGCAAACACTGGAAACTGGATCATTTTATTATGTGGACGTTAACCATAAGGACTCGTTATATATATTTATTATAAATTCACAAGAAAACGTACTCGAATTGTAAATAGCAGAACTCAACCAATAGATTTAAATAAACACAAAATAACAATAAAATGAAAACATTTATCTCTTATCATCTTAATGCAAAAGTAGTATACCGCTGTTTGGAAGTTATAAATCGCTTGGGTTACAAACTAAAAATGAGGTAAACACATCAACTATAAGAGGAAAACAATGAAACAACAGAAACACTGAAGTTCAACAAAAAAAAAACACAAAAAAAACGACAATGCAACACACTCAGAAACGAACTATAAGATAACAACTGCCATTTTCCTGACTTGGTATAGGACATTTTAAGAAAAAATTGGTGGGTTGAACCTGGTTATGCGGCTTGATTAGAAAAGCTGGCTATGGAAGTTTGGTGTTATTTTGTTATAAAATGTTGCTATGTGAATAAATTCCTAGTGTTCCAACCTTGATTTATGTTCTACAAGTAGCATAGATTTATAATTGTGAAATTAAATGACGAAGCAAATGTAAACGAACCTTATCCACACCTATAAAACCACAGAAACAAGTAACAAAAATTTAGTCTTACAATTGTAATATTTCTTGTTTGTAAAATTATTTTTCTTTGATTTCTAATTTGCATAGACACAACTTTTAATATGTTATATTCACTCAGACTATAATTATATTGAAGGTCCATGTGACAATGACCAAACCAAAACATTAAGTTGTCGATAAAAGGCATATTTTTCGAAAATTGGAGAATGTTTAGAACTATGTTGAACACTCCACTTGACTTTTTCAATTTTCTGTATCAATATTCAGCAAAGATTAACATGCTTAAAATTTCCTTTAACAAAATCGCATGCAAAAGAGAGGCAAAGATACCAAAGGGAAATTTAAACCCATAATTAAAAAATAAACAGGCAACGCAATAAGATAATAAATCAGAAATATATATTTATTGAACTCAATTTAAACAACGAAAGCAGTCAGAATAATGGTTATAAAGGAAACATTAAGGTGGTATCTAACACCTTGACTTCAATTAATTTGGGTCGTTTTCCGAGCGTTTTTCATAAAATTAAAAAAATAAATATTTACTTGAATTCTTTGAAAAAATATCAGAATTTTTAGAAACTTAAACAACACACTTTATGGGAACAATTTTCATAGATATAAAGCAGTTTAACACGCCCTTATTTTGGAAATTGGGAGGCTTAAAAGAGGGACGAAAGATATCAGAGGGACAGTCAAACTCATAAATCGAAAATAAACTGACAACGCCATGGCTAAAAATGAAAAGGACAGGGTAAGCAGATCCTGCTCCATATGTGGCACCCATCATGTTGCTTATGAGATAGAAATCCGGTAAATAGTTCGGTAGGTCACATTTATGAAAGGGACGGGGATTGTAGTTACGACGTAAGGAACATATCTGATATTTCCTTAAGAATACAACGTGATTAAACTTTTAGTTATTTTACATAGTTATCTCCTTATAGGGGTACATCCCACACTAAAGTCACTTAAAAGTAGTTTTTCATTCAATTTTCTCCCATAATTTGAGGTGTTTGATTATTTTTGAGATTCATTATGTATATGTCTTTACCACGTAAAAATATTCTTTGATAATCTTCAAACTGTTTGAATAAATTGAAAGCAAAATACCTTTGACTACCCTCACATCGGCAAATGAATGCACATCTGTTGCCATACAAGCCTGCCTCACATGGATGACATGGTTTTCCTTTTCTAGATGTATATCCTACTTCACATGCTAAAAAAATGTGAAAAATATATAAACAGTCTGTTAAAATATGTTTTCATCTGTTTGTGACAAAGTCTAAATATATATATATATATATATATATATATATATATATATATAAGTGCCTAAAAATAGCAGCACATGACATACAAATCTATGGGAGTGATGATTAATCAGTACAGAGATTAATTCAATTACACAAATAAAATTATAGATTGCCTAACAATGTAATTTTAACACATTATTTAGTAATATAAGAATGTTTAAAATATTTACAAAATGATGAAAATAAACACAATATTTCGCTAGACCAACTAGCTTTATCAAGCGTGCATCTATCCAGGTGAAATCGGATGTAGATGATAAGAAACTTTTGCAGCTCAACGTATGTGTTGCACTTAGCTGCCTTGAAAATAAGAAAATTTTGCAGCTCAATGTCTATTGACGATGGTTATTGAGCCGAATATTAAATTTGTCCAGTATTTCTCCCACATACTGAATGCCACAAGTGTCACATGTTAATATATAAATTGAGTTCTAAAAACATCCGTGACAAATTAGTGACATCTGTTTTAGCAAAGCAGCCTACTCCATCGCCCGGTTGCTACAAACAATGTGGTCGAAGGAATTGTTTGTGTTGTAAAGCTGCCAATACAAGCAGTTCTTTCATCAGCTCCGTTACTAAACAAAATTATACCATCTACTCTCATTCCAACTCTAAAACGGAGAACTCAATCTATATATTAACATGTGACACTTGTGGCATTCAGTATGTGGGAGAAACAATGGACAAATTTAATATTTGGCTCAATAACCATCGTTCATCGTACAAAACCAACAAAAACTGTCCTCGCACAAGACATCTTCGTTCAACGAAACATCCTTTTGATAATGTTACTTTCCAAATTATAGAAGTCAACACCGAGTGGGACACCACGGCGAGAAGAAGAAGAGAAAACTTTTGGATCCACCAACTCCACACTTTAGAACCTGATGGTCTTAACGAAAAAGACGAGAAAAGATACAGGAAAGATTAAGAATAATTTAAAACAAAGCATCGTCCTTTTTATCCCGTAATATTGGCCAATGGACGTTGCTTACTTCAACTACCAATTATGTATCTTCAAGGCAGCTAAATTCAAGTGCAACATAGACATTGAGCTGCAAAATTTTCTTATTTTCAAGGCAGCTAAGTGCAACACATACGTTGAGCTGCAAAAGTTTCTTATCATCTACATCCGATTTCACCTGGATAGATGCACGCTTGATAAAACTAGTTGGTCTAGGGAAATGTTGCGTTTATTTTCATCATTTTGTAAATATTTTAAACATTCTTATATTTACATACTAAATAGTTTGTTAAAATTACATTGTTAGGCAATCTCTCTCTCTCTCTATATATATATCACTGCCTTTATTTTTAACATGAATGCACATCACTTCTCAATATATGAAATTCCTTATGATAAAATCAATATTTAGACTCGACTGACAGCAAAAAATGTCTGAATATAACTAGTCATGTTATTTTAGCCTTGACCACTTTACTGTACGTTAAGGCTCGAACTGAATTATGAAGTACTGCATATTTTTTTTATCAACATATACAAAGATTTGCCATATTAAGACAATTCAAACGCAATTAAAATTTCAGCTAGATCATAGGTATAAGTTTTTATACTTTGCTAAAATGAAGATTTCACTTTGCTCTTTGAAAAAATATAATAAAAAGGATGGTTCACCGTGCTATTGTTCAAGCTATGAATCGTTGAAAATTGTATACATTTGCTTAGAATGATCATGCAAAAACACATTGTGTTCATTAAAAAAAATCTATGAAATAGAATTTTGAAATAAATTGTGAGAAGATAGGTTTTATTATATGTTTTTGAAAATAAAAATAAAAATGGTGTCACCAAACTTGTTTTCTAGCCACAAGTAAACGTTTTAAATTTCCCTATCAGACCAGTATAATATTTTTATTGAAAGAAGGACGAATGATACCAGAGGGACAGTAAAACCCATAAATCAAAATTTAACTGATAATCCCGTGGCTAAAACAAAAGAGATAAACAGACAAATAATAGTACAGAAGACACAACATAGAAAACTTAGAGTAAGCAACACGAACCCCATCAAAAACTGGGGGCGAACTCAGGTGCTCCGGAAGGGTAAGCAGATCATGCTCCGCGATGTGGCACCCGTGGTGTTGCTGATGTTATTACAAACCCGGTAAATAGTCTAATTCGGTAGGTCACATTCGTGAAAAGGGAAGGTATTGTAGTTACGACATCAGGACCATAAAAGAGTTATCTCCCCTTAAAAGGCTCAATTAAAAAAAAATTGTAAAACACAAGTATTTGGTATTTGTTTAAACATTTTGGATAATGCAATAAATTACAAAGTTTTCTTCATATAAATAAACAGTCTAACCAATAAAATGGCACATCTGTCTAAAAATTTGCAGATTTGGGCAATTAACTAGACTGATAGTACAATCCAAGATGGCGGAATACCATGAATCTACCTTAGGTCTTGTTTTAAAAAGTTATGAGTCTTAGAAAGAGAATGTCATCAATTCAAAACATATTTAACTAATTTTCCCTGTAACTAATAAAACAGTGTAATACAATAAAAAATTTCAATAAATTTATTTCTTTATAAATTCTCTGGTAGATGGACACGAAAATAAAGTACAACAAATCACCTCTTTAAGGAGAATTTAATTTGATACACCACATTCCAAGTATAAAAAAACCCCAAAGAGACATCAATCACAAATGTCATAATTAAGTAAACTCAAGCAACGAGATTCCTAAGTTACGAACTGTTTCATCCCCACCTGTCATTTAAATGCTATTTCTTTAAGAAGGCCTTCTCATCTTGTCGACCCTCGTTATATGGATAAATAATCATACCATGGAATGACCCCTATTACTAGACAAGTTCAAACATTGTAAGGCATGGATGAAAAAGTAAGAATGTATATCAAGATCAAACAAAACATGGAAAACTGAAGGACAGATAACGCCAATGCAAATAAAAGATATAACCGAGTTAAGTTTGTGGAATATATTGTTGAAAAGGTGTAGTCATAGTAGCGGTATGTCAATGAAGCTCATATTTATAAAAATGCGATGCAAGTTTTGACACAAAATACTTTTTTTCTTCTTAAAATGTCCTTTACCAAGTCAGGAAAATGGCAATTGTTATCTTATAATTCGTTCTGTGTGCGTTGCATTGTGGTTTGTTTTTTTGTTGTATAGATAAACTCATCATAGATACCAGAATTAAAATTTTATATTCACCCCCAGACGCGCGTTTCGTCTACAAAAGACTCATCAGTGACGCTCGAATACAAAAAAAAATAAAAGGCCAAAAAAAGTACGAAGTTGAAGAGCATTGAAGGGTATGAAGACAAAACAAACCAACATCAAAAATCCAGTACATCGTCAGGTTACATTACAGAACATCTTTTTCAAGTGAACTTGTTTTTTTAAACAATAATTTAAATATTTTCCTTCTTATTGCAAATTTACCTAAAATTGACATCAGTAATAATATTTTAGGCGAACACGTGACAATATTGATTTAAGATGTTCAGGACAAGAAAGTTATCCCGAATCAGAGGATGTTTTATTTTCAAATAAAAAAAAAAATGTTTTTTTTCTAGAGGGGTTCACTCTTAGATTTTGGCGCAGGGCTTTAACCTTTGATCTGAGCCAAGCTAAGTTTTTAAAAAGATGCATCCTCACATTCTAACAAAAAAAAGACACTTAGTACAGATTTGATAGTCCTCGCAGTCAATATACTATGTCCACAGTGTAGATACTATTCTGTACGCTATCCGGAAGTCGCGATTTTCGAAGCGATGATTTCCAACTGGCTAACAGGACGGTTTTGCCTACGGTAACTTTTCTCATCATTTGTTTACTCCTATATCTACAAAGTGCTTTTTACATCTTCAAGGTATATATAGCATCATAAATATGAGTAACTGTAACAAAAACATGCATTAGAATATAAAATATACGTGTGCATCACATCAACTTGGTAGAAAAAAGTGAAATCGATGGACAATTTTGCTCTCGTAGTACAAAGCAAATAATCTTTTATTGCAAATATTTGCATCAGTTTACAGTTAAATATATACTGTTTCAATATTCTTTTCGTATTTAAGTAGAATATTCGTATTTCCCATAAAAAATATGTTTTCCTTGAGTATCCCAAAATAAATTACTGTACGATCAGTCTAAAACTGACTGTATTCTAGAAGCGATTTCAGATTTTCTGACTGTATGACCAGTCGTGATTTTGAAGAAAAAACAACAGCAATTTAAAGGTATATACGTGTATATGTGATATTATGAACTATCCAGGGAACTATAACGTGTAATTACTTTCATCAGACAATATAAATATATTTCTGATGAATTTTTTAGACGGCAAAATAATTGTATTTTTGTTCCATCAGTCTTATTTAACATGTTTAAAATAAAATGCCTAAAAAGTAATACATGATTCGCTTGTGGACTTTGTAATAGTGTATCGTTACAGTTATCTGTTTAGCTATTACATTTTTAAAGATTATTTACACCGTCCGCCGTTGACCAATTGATGATAACATAAATCAAGCTTGTCTTTTAAAATAACAAAAAATGGATAGACAGCTTTGTGTAGGGGGATAATTCATGTGATATAATTTTGGTAAGTTTACAGAAATAGAAGGTCCATAATGCATTAATCGAGTAAAAATAGAGCAATTTCAGAAAACTTTAATGATTGGTTAAGGAGGTGTTGGAAATACCTGATGGGTGCCCCCATATAATGTAATGTTCAAGTCCGTATCTTATATAAAGTATCCCATAAAAGATTTTTATGTCATTATCATTTATGATAAGGAATCCGAATAAGATTAATTAATAGTTATATCAGTGACGGATTCAAAAAAAGGGGATCCGGCAGTTTTAAACCCTTTTTTAACTATCAATTCATTTGTATGGGAACATATTTTTGGAATCCCCTTTTCTCCTGGATTGGACCCCTCTTCATTTAAAAATGGCCGGAACCCCCAATGTATATTAAGTGGTTTATGATGAGATGCGCTTACAAAACCGGCTAAACATATTGTACCGGTCCAACGGACGAACGGAAAGACGGACTTCTTTATCACTATAACCCCCCGCTTGACAAAGTGGTGTACAATTGAGTTTCAAAGAGACAGTTTTCTCATTTGAATTGTTTTACATTGTCTTATCGGGGCCTTTTATAGCTCACTATGCGGTATGGGCTTTGCTCATTGTTGAAGGCAGTACGGTGACCTATAGTTGTTAATGTCTGTGTCATTTTGGTCTTTTGTGGATAGTTGTCTCATTGACAATCATACCACATCTTCTTTTTTTATATAACTCTACATCTTAAACAAAGTGAAAGAACTGTGATCAATTATAGGTTACAGTACGGCCTCGAATGTGTGTAAATACATGCATTTTTATATAACAACTAAATCTGTGTGTTTGTACAATTTTAAGTATAACGGAGGACATTTCTGAAACTTATATACTAGTATGCATCAAACCTTCCTCTTATTTTAGCAACATTTAAACATCCTTATACTTAATGTAGTAAGTCGAGTACACCCTATCAAGCTAAAACATGTTTCATAAGTTTTCAGGATGTGAATGTATTGAAATATATTTGTGTTATTAAGAAAATGCCACCTTCTAATGTATCGTAAATAACTTTGAAATCACCACTAGAATACAGTGACATAAAGACTGATCATACAGTTTTAAAATAAACAAGCGAGACTGATCGTACAGTGAGAAATTCAAACAAGTGTAATTTTCTTATTTCTGGCTTCAAAGATCTGGTTGAAACTTTTACCACCACTTGAAATATACTTCATTGAGTTAATTAAGTCTGGTTTTTACGTTAATTTGTACACTAAGAGGGTAAAAAGATTGTTTTTAGGTTCGCCGACTGATTTTTCTTAGTGATGCACTTGAAAATCTCTTGATTAAGGCAAAGACACGAATATTGAATGTGCGGAATTTAATTCTAAACCATTTGAGAATATCGATGTCGGCTGAATTAATCATTAAGCAATGTACAGATGATCAACTTACCGTTTAATTAAGTATACCCATCAAATTTAAAATGTGATCCAAAAAGTTCTCGCTTCGAAAATCGCGACTTCCGGATAGCGTACAGAATAGTATCTACACTGTGATGTCTATTACTAAAAAAGGGTTCAAAAGAACCCTGCATTTATATTTTATGTAAAAGACATTTCTAACGGAAGTGCACAGCCGATAGTCAAAAATCATTGAATAAATGTATGCTCCCTCTTTCTCTTTACGGCAAAATACGTCAAGTTACGGCGATTTTCGTCCGTTCGTAAGATGTTGAAAAACCTCTAATATTAAACATTTTGGCAGTTACGTACCAAAATCTTTGACCAAATGCTTAATGTATGTGTGTTTGTTTTTTGTATTCATCATTGTTCCGTTCTATGGTGAACACATCTCTTAGATAAGTGTAATCGACAATGCAAAAACATAGACGTGTTAGATAAATTATTACTTTTTGACAAGCAACAAACGAGAGACGAGAGACTATAAACATTTTAAAGGGGTCGTCTCAAAAGACATATTGATGTTTTCTATCGTTTACATAGTGCATTATGTGAGTTGTAACCGCTGCATAAAAGTCTTGTGTGGTTTTAGTTGTCAACCAAAACCTGGGTGTGAATACGTATACAGTGCATATGTCTATATACGGAATAAAACTCTTCCTGTGGAGCATTTTATTGGCGATAACTTGTATAATATGTACCGTCTACAGCCTACACTACGTGCAGGTCCTGGCCATCAGCCTTGCAAGGACAACCATTCGTTATGCGAAGGTCAATGCAATTGCGGAAATATTTCCCACAACAACTGTATTATATACCATCAAAAGTATGTGACACAATGAAGGAAGAAACATCAAACAACAAATAAAATAAAATCGAAAAACACGAATACAATTATGTTCAAAGCCAAAAGATTGCCAAGGCGATGTTTGAGACACCATTTGCATATGATCGCATAAACAGCAGGGGCCTGTTTATCGAAGCTCTCTCTAACCAACTTAGGACATATCTTAGTCCTAAGTGGGGTTATCAATCATGTCCCAACTTAGGAAAAACCTAGAAATTGTCCTAATTTTAGTTATTTTGGTATCCTAAGATGGGTTAAGAATGTTCCTAACTTTTGGATATATTCAGGATAGTTATTTTATAAACACATATGGCTTGTAATGCTTTAGTTTTATGTGTATGGCCAAGGGGGGAGTTGGTTAGTTGTTGTAATCTCTATCCATCGTTTTTATATTGCACCCTTTTCAGTTCTGCCTTTTTTTTATTAGTTTATCACAATTATTTTTCACATAAATTGCCATCCGCCGTTTTGGTTTGCGAAGTTGCTCATCCTGTGTTTTTTTTAAATACCAAACTTCTTTCCTGATTTTTTTTCAAAATTGATCCATAACCCCCACCCTCCACCCTTAACAAATCACATGGTAGCTCCCTTTATGCATATTTAATACCTATCCCTCTTTTCAGCAGTACCATTGGTTGCAACATTTGTCAATTTACCAAAAAGCAAAGATTAACTCTTTTCCACGTCGTCCAGGATAGTCTATAGTTTTGCATCTGTAAAATTCGAATTTAGTCTCATGCCCATTTACACACGTAGTAAAATAGTTATAGTAATGATCGATACACGAGATTTGCCTTTGAACTTTTAAGTATAAAACGTGACTCTTCGAATTCAGCTCACTCAAAGCATATAATGATTTTAGCATTAACATTTTAATTTCTGTTCACATTTAGTTTTTCTACTCTTATTATATAATGTTCAATCTTGTGTTAAGATAAATGGCAATTTGACTGATCGTATCTTATGTCCTAAGAAATTCTTAGGACCACCGATCTCAGGACATAGGATACACAGGCCCCTGGTGCCATAAATTTCAAAGGCTTTTGGTATTCACTCAGAATCTGATTCTGATTAAATAAACAGAATATCCTAGTATAGGACTCATTTATGTTTGTTAACATATTGCTATGCCATAAAAATACTATAACTTTAAAACAGACGTTGTAGTTCATGACATTTAGTTTGAGTCCGTTTCACTGAATTGCAAAACATTATAGTCGTGTAAGGTAACATTGGTGGATATAGAGTGTACTATGGAACTCCCCTTTGTCTTCCGATTTAAAAAAAAATAAAATTATGTGATCGTATCATAGTGTTCCAGTTGTTGGAACACCCTTCCATTCCTTTTTAAATTTGATGGATCCGCGCCTTTGTAGCAGTTTTAAAACGTTATTATTGTACGGAGTAAATCAATAATTAATTTTACTCTTTTGAGGTGGTCCATACTTAATATGACTCAACTATAGACTCTCGACTCCCAATTGTCAACAATAGTTATTTATCTAACATGTATATTAGTCAAATGTTTAGACATGCTGACATAGGTTATTTATCACTTTCAAATTCACGTTGTTGTGGATGAGAATAAAGACCATTGCTGCTATTTGATTAATAACTTTATTTTTTTCTGCTGAAACTAACGTTTTATTTTTCCACAATCTTTTGATAAAACTGACAAAGCAATGAAAAGAAACACAATGAGATAGTAATTACCAGAAAGGAAAGATTATACAAATTTTTTAGAATAAAATTAAAACAAATAATATGGATTAAAGCAAATTTAAAATGTTGTTTTATGTCCAAAGTCATAATGCGTTGTACTTAGGAAATGAGGACGAAATTCAAAATAAATAGAGGAAGTGCAAGTTATTGTCATAACCCAGACCTGGTACCTATGTAAACGGAAACAATTGTGTCTGTTCAAAAATGTGTTTGTGCTATTTTTGATGAAAGTATTATTTGAAAGTTTTTATATGCAGTTGATTTTTTTTGGTCTCCTAGAATTTGAAAGAGTATACTTTTGAAAACTCATCTGTTTCGATTCCTTTACACCCACTGCCTTTAACTATTTGGCTTTGAGCGTTCCTGATGAGAGTAAATTCCAAACAATAAGGTGGACGAATACAATAAATGACGAGTTGTCTTCATTCGTTATTGATTCGGACTTTCGTATGTTTTGTTCTGAAATCACGTGTTTCTCTTGTTTAGATGCAACACACGCCTGAAATACAAATTTACAATTCTGGTTGCATTAATCTTATGTTACAGGAATTGCACGACTTTTGAAATAGAAACGACTGGCTGATAACCTTTTCGGTGAACTTAAATTTGTTTTGGTGGAATTTTGTTGCTTTACTTTTAGTTTTCATTGACCCTTAACTCAATCTTTTATTTTTTTCTCACCTTTATCTTTTATTAAAATCATAAACAATATATATTGTTTAAAAGAGTTTGGAACAAATGTTCGGAACAAAGCCTAGTAAAAAAATGAAAACAACATATTATATAAATTTTATGCTTCCGAATCGCTTTTCTTGACTTACCTGAATCAGTAATGCTCAAAGCCAAACATTTGAAAAGCAATAGGAATGTTCGATCGATCTATTGTGACTTAGTGCCATTTCATTAAGTTATTGTACGAAAGCAACGATTAATCTTATAATTTTACACAAAGGAACTTGTTGCAAAGGTTTCGAAAGGATCATGATTCATAAAAGATTAAAAGGTAATCCTTATTTTCATTATTTCACGATTAAGGTTGAGGTGGAAATCATACCACATCTTCTTTTTTTTTATTCAAACGGGACACTGGACAAGTCCAAATTATTTTTAATCAATGAAAGTAAAGGTATGAAAGGTTAGAATTGCAAACAAGAAGTTTACAAACAAGACGTTTTATTCCAGAATACAAGTCGTTTTTCGAAGGGAAATTTCGAAATACATTTTACGCAGGGATACGCTAGGTAAAATGTTTTGACCAAAAACAACAAACATTAGAATAAATTAATTACAATTAATTCCGAACTAAAATAGTAATTTGATAAAGTCAAAATATGTCAGATCTCGCTATTATTAGACAACAATCGTTTTAAGGTTAATTTCGTCTACCTCACAAAATCTTGTTAGACACTATAGTTCAAACTAGTTTTACTTATAATCAGCATCTAGATAGGTGCTTTTAGTTTAGCCTGGTTACATAAGGTTGTCTCAATGAGATGCTCAATACATTTAAAAAATCTTTTACTTTGTATATTAAAAAGTTTGTGACACTATAAGAAGTGGTAGTTCGTACCTTTCATTTTAGTTTAATTGATAACACATTTATATGAACTCGTTTACTGTCCAGTTGGAAGGTGAATAAAGTTACCTGCCTGTTTCTTTGTTACCTTTGTATACTTATCTTACACATTCATGCATGTTCTGATTTGATCAATACACGTGTACTGCATGCATGTTGTATGACAAAAAAGGCTAAAAATCCCCTTTCTTTGTACTTTAAGACTTGAGATTTCCCATAAACAGAACTGTTAATAACAACAACAAAAAACGATTTAAAAATGATTACTGACCTCATCTTCTTTTTTTTTTATATCAGATATGACAAATCATTGGAATGGGAACAACTTCGAAAGTTCAATATCTGAGGATTCTCTGTAATAAGAATTTCCCACTAACTCATGGCCCTTTTTATTTTCATGTCAAATTCATAGATTTGACTTATGTTTAAAAAAGGAAAAAAACTTGCATATCAAAACAATACCTATGGTGTATGGTATTTAAAACAATCAATATTCCTCCAATGGCATATGACAGAGGACTGGCTCCCAGAACCTGGGATGTCATATCCAACTAAGTTAGACATCACGTGACTTTTGTGACGTATTCTGGCCACCATTTTGTATTATATTTCCCCATATAAAATGCATAAATGTTCAATAAAGTTTAATTTTCTCATAAACCTGACCAGTTTTCTAAATTTTGCAAATCAATCCTTGATATTCAAACATGTTTCTATCAAACAATGTTGGTCCTAACAGTTTAATTTTTGATTAAAGTCGGTCATTTTAGACTTGTAAAAACATGCTCTTTTCTCGTCATTTCTCCGTCGCCTCCATGCTAAATTACCGATACCCATGTCTACTTGTACAACAAATAAAGAAATTCCGTACATTAAAAACAAACTTTGCAAATCGATTAAGTATATTAAAACATATATCTGGCGAAAAATACTACTTAAAACAGTTAAATTCAAGTCAAAGTCGAACAAATATCAATTTAAAAAAATGAAAATTTTCGGGATTTTTCAAAATGGCGGATTATGAATATCCCATAATATGGAAATGTTGCATCAAATCAAGGATTTGTATAATAAGACTCTCCTAGATTATTTTAATATTTTCATGCAGAATCTCTGATGTTTCTGTTCTTTTCATTGGTGATATTTCGAGATGATTGATTTCAAAATTTCTTGATAAAGAAAAATATTTTAAGTCAATTAAGTGTGACACGGGAACATTTATTTGACAGATATCCAGGATATACTGTTACCAGAAAATAGTTTACAATAAATTTAAATTAAATTTTTCTCTTCTTTTTTTAAAAGTGTTTTTCTGTATATTTTATCTTTCTTTAGCAATATATTGATACATCCCTTTTAGAACAAAAAATGTTTTCATCCCATGAGAGAAAAAAAAACAATGCCCGAAAATAATATAGATAAATATTCTATACCTTTAAAATTTCATCCCTTTATAGAACAGGTGAACTCTGACTTGGGTTGTAATGTTACATAACAATATAGTGTCAGGTAGACGTGCAAACCAAAAGCAACCAGGTGACATTAAACATCATGTGTGTACATTTATTACCAGAATTTAAATTTTGCGATATACAAAAGTTTTCCTAAATGTACAAATAAACTTTCTCTTAATTTCCGGTTTCAAATCAGAAGAAGTATCTATCATAATAAGCTTTAAGAAAATATGAATATTATGAAAATGTCTTTAAAAAAATAATTTTTTGCTTAAAAGATTTTCAAATATCTTTATTTTTCCATAATTATTTTAAAGAAATATTATGATGCAAATTTAAATTAAAATGGATTTTTTATTTTATTTTATAGGAAATTCAACGAGATTTCATTGCATATAATTAAATTTTTTTTTTTAATTCAATGTTTTAATTAATTAAGCTAACTCCAGGCATTCAATGAATCGATATAAAGTTTAACATTTGTAAAAAATATTTTATTGTTTACATTTCGACAGAGACATATAATACAAGTGCTCTGATTTCAACAATATTGTATACTATATAATATCTATTGACAGAGTTATCGGTCCTGAATAGGACTGATATAGTTGGGTATGACCAAGTTATCCAGAATTGACAAACAGGCAAAATGTACCCACCTTTTTATATTTCTTGCTTTTTTTTATTATTAAAAATTAAATGTAAAATAAGATTCCTTCAATGATCACAGTCATTCATCTTTCATTAAATATTTTTTTTTTACATAAATATACTTATTTAAGAATTTACACCCATGTGTAGGGACTATTCTTTTTTTTTTAATGTTCTTCTTTCTGGTTTTCGCTTTCCGACTGGGTCGAACTAGCGGTGTCACACTTCCAATGATACAATCCTATCAGATGTTTTTGTTTGAATATTGAAATGATAAAAACACAGATTAAATTTGGTCTCGTATTCAACAAGAATATTTCCGCAAAAGTTTTAGATGTAGTTACAAACTCCTTGTTTATAATCGTGAACAATTTAACTTTATGAAGGCCCACACTGATTCATACAACAAATACACGAAAGATTTAATCGTCAAAATGCTTGACTTTTTTATGGAAAAATCATTTGTGTAGTTTGATGTAAGATACGCAACTTTTTCTTGAGTTTGTTACAAATATGAAATACCTTTACACTTGTTGTTTTGTTTTTCATAATTTGTACAACAAAATGTTTTCTGTGAAGTGTCAGTTCCATTAGTGGTCTTGAAACTACAACAAGAAAAAAGACAATTTTTATTCTGGTTACAAAAATACAAACACAAAATTATTTTTGTTATCGCAGGTAATTTTATTTTTATTTACATAGATCGCATGTTCTATCAGTAATGCATTTATGGAGGATTTTAAGTATGATATCAGTTGAAGTTTACAGACACACCAGTGTTAATCTGTTACACGGATTTTCCATTTATAATATCAAAATAATGGTTGTCATTTCCTTTTCTATAACCATCACTAATTGCAAAAACAATACTGATTTTACAAGACATAAGTAATTCTAATGGGTGTCACAAGTGCCGCAGAAACTATTTGTCTTTCGGATCATGTGGTGTCCATTCCAAATTTCAAGTAGTTTTTCTTGGATTAAAGTTATAAAAACACGGATTCTTGTAAGAGACAAAAATGAATATGTTATGTAAGTATATATTCTTCTACTATAAAATCAATTAACTCACGTTACATTTTCTATTTTACAATATCCATCTTCGTCTCCATCTGCAAAAGTATGAATATAATGTATTCCAAATATTAAAAAAAATAGTTTTGACATATACATGTCATATTCTGTATTGGTAATTCGTTATATGAGCTCAAAACGAACATTCAAGGATTGTTAAGCAGACACAAGGAAATACTTGAATTTCCTGTTCCGGATTACGATACTAGGAAATAATTATTACATTAATTTAAAAAAAACTTGAAAAATATATATTCACAGTTATAGTTCAAAGTGTCACTTTAGAATAGTGAACATTAATTATGTACAACCATATTGTAATAACGCACATGAAATGGAAACAACATGATTTTTCACATAATCTTGCCTCCTAAAAAATTCTGTTTATGTATGTTAGTTTTTAAGAAAAAAGGCACACAAATGGCTGAAAAATGACAAAAATTTTCTTTACGGTTATAACTCATAAACGGTCAAATTACAATTTCCACAATTTGATTTATATCTCACAAGTCATGATTACCTTTTAATGTTTTTTTTTACTATCATAGTATTCAAGATTATAGGCAAAAACTCAACGAATGGTAAAATATCATAGTTTAAGGGCATGTACTAGTACTCCAATATAGGACTGAATAACGATTCAGCCTTTATTCTAAATTTTGCCCATTAGTTTCATATGATATTATCTTTGTCGAAGTTTGCTGACTACGGACAAAGACAACAGAATACAACCGATGGAGGAAGTGAACAGAAATTTAACAGAATCTTTATGTTGACCATAAACAGGATGCGTATTATTTTTTTCAAAGTCACATTTGAATATTATACATTTTGGATATATCTATTATTTCCTTTGAATTAAATTAAACACGGTAGTGAAGTAATATTTTCAAGATTCATGCAAAAGTTTGATAGACAGTGTTTTAGAAATCTATACAATATAAAAACAGATGCCATTACAATCATATATATAAGCTTAGTAAATTAACATTCTTAGACATATACATGTTTTTAACCTCATCAATTTGTTTACAAAATGGTCTTTGCCAACAGAAACTACATGTTTTCATATCACGTATCCTCAAGTACCATACTGTCTGCGGCCTGATATATGTTCACTGTCGATCCGTTCATTTTTAATAAAATTGGTAGATAGATATAAGAAGATGTGGTATGACGAGAAGAATTTCCATATACATTTTGTCTGGTTTTTAGTAATAAATGCATTACATTTTTTTTATGAAACACCTGTCTAAAATTGAAATCGGTATAATGAATATGGAATAAGAAATTTTTCTCAATTCCCCAGAATATTCTGAAAAAAATCTATAACTCCTAATACATTGGTTGCTTTTGAAAATTTCTTCATGGGAACAATTTCTATTGGCTTTTACATACTTGATTTGATACAGTTCAACCTTCAGTAAAGAATAAAAAATACAAACTTCAGTAACTAATATAGACTAATTTATTTAGAATATGAAAAACTTCCACCTATACAATTGACTTGCTACATGTGACTATACTGACTGTGGTATAAAATACAACAGCCTTTCAAATATTGATTAAAGATATTGATCTATTCACAACTTTAGAAGCCGTATCAAATCCCATCCTCCTTGCAAGATCACAATTTTTGAAATTATGAACCTCAATCATATACATTAATAAGAACAGATGGCAACGTGACTCTTAGAGATTTAAACAACTGCAGATTTGATATCCCATTAATTTTATTTTTTATATATTGCTGTTTTACAATTATACACTGCATAATTTTCGCAGGTCATATATTACTAATAAAATAAGCACTCAGGTAACCTTTTTAAAACAATGTATCAGCTTATATGTTTCATATATTGTTTTACAACAATAATGGATAGATGCTCAGGTTATGTCTTTTAATATCTTTTGTTAATTGTCATATTGGTACATGTAGGAGTGTTATTTTTCTTTTTGGTATTTTTCCTTATATACTAGTCTACAACAGAAACGGTACAAGGCAATGTTTTCTCCATATATAATGAACTTGGGAACACTGTACTGAGATAAATAATTGCCCCGTTGGATTTTTTACAGAGTGTTATTTTCTCAGCAAAACAATTGATTTAAGACAAAAACGCGAAAAAAAGTTTTTTGTTATTTCAAAAATCTTACTTCACCAAAAAATTCAAAAAACGATGTTAGATCTTTAAACTTTTAAACTTAAAGGTTTTACTTTGTATAAAATACATCTTCTTAACAATTCAACTCTCTTTTTTTAGAGATATATGATATTCAAGGATATGTTAATTTGTTAACGTAATGGTTCCCAGATATGATCTCTATGATCTCATCAAGCCATAACTTGGGAATTTTACCAGTATAGAAAAACATGGTAGCGCGTACTTTTAAATTTTAAAAAGTCCAAAAGGGGAGGTAGATTTAATATAAAATTTAGTATAAGTTTATTACCAATGTCATGTAAACTGATCGGGCGGAGCTGATGCTTTAATTTGCATAAGGACAGTCTATTTGAAGATGTGTGTGATAAGGATGGTGGCCGTTATAATTATAATTGATTTCTAGTCACCAGTCAGTGTCACCAAACTGACATAAAAATGAACTGAGCGTATGATATGGGACGAATAACTGGGCACTTCAATGATGAGTTTATCTTGAAACACCTGTCTATAGATGGACTGGTCTTAAATAAGCGAACTGGATAAACCCCGCCCGGTCAAGTGAAATAAATCAAGTAATAAACTCTTAGGGCATATACATTTTCATTGGAAAATTTTACTGTTTTGTCTATTTATTATATTTTCAGATACATTTTAGTTCAAACGTGCGTATCGTTTCTTTTGTTAGATAGTATATAAGTATACCTCCAAGTAGTAGACGTACAGCCGTTTTCCTGTTCATAGTCATCATAGTCTTCTTTTGTACATAAATCAAACGGTTGTTTTTCTCGTTTGAATTTTGTTTTTACATTTTGTTGTGTCGCTTGTTATTTCGGTCCCTCTTATATTTCATTATAAAGTAGGGGTTTGCTCGTTGATGAAGGTTATATAGTCGCTCGTTGTTATAGACAGATATCCCTGTCATTTGGTCAATGATGGATAGTTGTCCTATTTTCAATCTACCTACTTCTTCTTATATTTATAAGGGACAATAATGTGTCACATGGACCTATAAGTATGATTGCATATACAACAAAGAAATTATTTAATCTATAAATATAAGAAGAGGCAAAAAGACAACAACCTTATAACAATATTTAAGGTATCCGACCCATAATAAAAAATCTCAGAAAGTTTTCCGGAGTTTACCGAGGTCTCAATTTTCTCAACACCTTTAAATTTTACGCCAAGTAAGCAAAAGTATAACTCTTAATCTGGAAATAGAAATTAAGGTAAACAAATATTGATGACTCGATCGGATGCCCAGAGAGACGAGGGCGTGTTACCGAACAAAGTACGCCGATTGACGTCTCTTCATCTATCTGCTATCTAGAAACATTAACGACCTAAGGAACATATCCGATATCATCTGTAAAACGGTTATTCTATAACGGTCAACCAACTCGTGATGGCGTCCGTAAAAGTTACGAAGTGTTGATTTCAACTTCACTATTTGGAACTCTTGGTTTAATAACCTCCTTGTGACAGCAACTCTCTATCAAGGACATCATGATAGAAAATACAAGCCCTGGTATATCGTATCAACTGGGGATATATACTCCGTATGCAGGCGCTGCTGGAATGTTGCTGAGTAAATTGCACTCTGCTCCGTCGTTAGGCATGTACAAATATCATTTATATGAAATGAACACTTGGTGCAGACACATGTGTATCGTTTGTGTTATTATATAACACGCTCGTGCATATTTATGTTATACGGAATATGAGACAAAAAATCAGCTGAAATTGAGGCTTTATAAGTTTTTGAAGTCACTTCAGGAAATGTTAACCTTTGTTATGATACTGATTGTGTCCTTTTTTATTTACGAAAGTTGCATTTAGATTATGTGTTATTTCGATTACTAGGTCGACTTACGCGGTCTCGCTAAATCTGTCACCTTTAGTTATTAACACGTGGAATCAATGAATGTGGAATAAATGTAATTTCGTATGGGGAATGTTGTAATTTATGAAACTATTTTTTTCAACAAAAACACATAAATATAAAACATCAAATGATTTATTAAATTTAATGAGGGATGCACCGACACAACAATGGTAAACTATAAATATACAAACGGTGTTAAACAAAAAACAGTCTTCATAACCTAACTATCCGAAAAAATACTGCTTCATCAGAGATATAAGTAGGAAAAAATGACACCATCACGAAATATGTCTGCTATGTACCGAATGTGACATATTCCCGAATATGACTGATATACTAAGTGTATTTCATATATCCAACATTCATGTACATTGTATTTTTTTGTATGCTTCTGTTATGGTGTAGGTTATATAATGTGTTATTGCTTATCTATTGTAGTCTATATTATGATAAAATTGCCTTTCAATACAATCATTGTCATGGAAAATGTTTGAAGTGGTAATGTGAAAATAATTCAAAGTAAGAGATTGCATGTCCGTAACGTATTGCGTCACTGTTTTTGATGTCCTGTGGTGTCTGAATTATGAAAACATGATGAAAACAAAAAGCAGAGCATTGAAGTATGCAGGGATGGACCACAGTTTGAAGCTCCTGGTAATTTGTGCATTACTATGATCACTACCGTGTTGAAAGTTGTTCTGAAAAAAGCATGAAATACTTGTCACCGGACTGAAAGGAAGAGTTCAACAATCTGACATATTTTTTTGGAATTCTGGATCCTCAATGCTCTTCAACTTTGTACTTTTTTGGCTTTATAAATATTTGTATATGAGCGTCACTGATGGGTCTTGTGTAGACGAAACACGCGTCTGACATACTAAATTATAATCCTGGTACCTATTGTTAAACATATTATGGCAATATCATTCATAAGCACAATACACCTCATTCTTAAGCCTTGACTCATGTCTTATTAATTATTGTTGATGCAACATGTTTAATATGTTTATGTTGTCAAACTGACATATATAAACATTATCATAAGTATTCTTAATTGTCAAGTTTAGATTTATAATTTTAAAACTCAAAATATTTCTATTTGATATAGTTGTTTTTTTTTTTTATTTCCAGGGGGTATTTAAATAGCACTTACTCCTTCTTTAGCATCAGTCCATGCTATAATTTGACTGAAATTGTATACAAAATACAATTGTACATCTCATTCAGTCAGTTTATCGAAGTCTCCAGAACAATTATTTCCACTTTTAAGGAAATAAACTGCAAAAAATAAGAAGTTTAGAAGTTGTAAAATATATGTATGTGAAGTTAGTCACAATTTCGTTTTTCAATATTTGATATTCAATATCCAACCGGCTGCTTGAAGTCTGTTCGATATTCCAATTTAATTGAAAATCATAAAAAAAATTATAACATTAAAAGGCATGATTTTTATAGTTATTTTGTCAAAATTTCAGGACAAGGGGCTTAGGGAAATGGTGATATCTCAATCTTCCTGATATAATGCAGACATTTAGTTAATATGTAGCTATTGAACAAATGTTTTTTTTAAGGAATTTGGGTAAAAGTCCTATCTTCTATGTTTTCGGGGTGCCCAAAGTGCCAGTTTGATATTCAAAATACAGAGTGAAAACCTACCTAAACCGCTGAAATAAGTGTGAAACCATCTGGTCTTTCAATGCCCAAATGTTTCGACGAACTCATACACTCTGTATATATAGAGGTTGTTACGTATCTAAAGAATTTCCCAGAATTATGTCATGTCGTTATCTACAGAGGGCTTAGATTGTTACTTTTCAGCAATACATTATCGAAATTTTAGGACAAAGGGCACAGGGCAATAGTGAGACCTCCCTAAGTAATCTTCCTAATATTATGCAAACATTTAATTATTTCAAATTATGCAGATACAAACATGACAAAAAGGAATTTGGGTAAACATCCTCTCTCCTATGTTTACGGATGGCCAAAAGTGCTAGTTGGATATTTAAAATACATAGTGAAAACCTACCTGAGACCGCTTAAATGAGGGTGAAACCCCCTGGTCTACCAATGCCTATATTTTCCAATGAAATCATAGACAATGTATATTTATAAAAGGATTCACCAGAACAATGTCATCTTAGATATCTACAGAGGGCATCGATTGTCACTTTTCAGCAAAAAATTGTCGAAATTTTAGGACAAAGAGCAAAGGGTAATGGCGATACCCCCTGATCTCTCAATCTTGGTAAAAAAATTGCCGACAGTTGGCTAACATGAAGATACAAACGTGACTAGAGGGAATTTATGTTAAATTTCTATCTTCTATGTTTACGGAAGGCCAACAGTGCCAGTTATATATTAAAAATATAAAGTGACCTCCTGGTCTTCCAATGTCCAGTGTATTCAAGGAAACCATTGACCAAAATATAATAAATATTAAAGATCAACGGGGTCTCACCATTACCCCGTGCCATTTGCCCTGAAATTTTGAAATTTTTTACCTGAAAAGGGACAATCTAAGCCCCCCGTTGTTATCGAGGATGACATTATTCTAGGAAATCCTTTTGACACCATCTTTTTATATGCATTATCTAAAAGTTCAACGATTTTTGTGGACATTGAAAACAGTGGGATCTAATCGTCAATTAAACGGTATAAAGTATGTTTTATTCATTATATATTTCATTTTATTTTGACTTTCCATAATTATTTATCTTATATTTTTAAATGTTACTAGAGTGATCGTTTTTTTAATGTTTTTAGAAATATAATATATAAAAGTACACCTTTGATGTTGTTTTATTGATTGAAATCTGTATTTCAGAAAGCCAAATGAACAATTTACATAAGGGTTAACTTTGCATTTGATTTACAACAGCTAGAAGGGGTCATAAAACCATGTCATACAAATCTTTTCATGAGGATCATACTTTTTATGTTATCGAAAATTTTAATATTCAAGATATTCAATTTAACTTGAATATCGAACCGACTGCTAGCAGTCGCTTGGATATTGAATATCGAATATCCAAAAACGAACCGGCTGCTAACGTCACATAACGTAAAATGTACAAATGAACGATATCAACCCTTTATTTTCTAGACATATTGCAACAATTATTGCAAATTTGAAAAAATCAATTTGTACTGACGAAAGTCTATGTTTTTTTCACAAGGTAAAACGTTAACTGAAGAAGATAGTACTTGTAGATGTGACTACAAAAAAGGTTATGACTTTGCATTCCAACTGAAGAAGACTGTTTTTGTTTCATCAGACATTGTCCTTGTGGATTGGTCCTTTCTCCAGGTATAGCACATTTCTTCAACAAATAATTTGTATCAATAATAAAGCCTATTGTGCATAACATAATCTTGTGAGGTAGACGAAACTGATCTTGATTAAACTCATCATAGATACTAGGATTGAAATTTACATGTTTGCGCCAGACGTGCGTTTCGTCTACATAAGAATCATCAGTGAGGCTCGAATAAAAAAAAGGACCGAAAATTCCTGACAGCTATTGTATTGGTCGGATCGGACATGTTTCGACTTTGTTGACTGGCTCACATTGTGTAGGATTATATTTGTTATTATAACATTATAATGAGACCGAAAAAATTGTAAAGATAAACAATAATTTTACCAGTCGTAGCCGTTCGTAAAACGTCATACGGCATTTCTCTTTTTTCTTCTTCTTGAGAACAAGCGATTAAAAATAATCTATCTACTCTATATGTAGAAAAGAAAACAATGTGAAATATTGAAATTGGCAATGTTTACCTTTTATACTTTTAGTATCATTGATAAATCAGTATGGACTCTTTAGTGTCCATGGCCAGTTCGTTAGAGTAACTGTAAATATTCATGCATGATCTGGTTTAATCAATATATATTTAGGATGTCAAAAAATTTGATACTCGGATACTCGGTAATAAACCTCGAGTACTCACGAGTACTCGGATGGATCTTAAACGTCTATTGAAAGGTTAAGATTTTAAGTGGAATGCATTTTTTTTGTTATTACCTTTCGTAAACATATTAACGAAAGACGAACATACTACAAACATAGCTTGCACCTTTGTTTTTTGTGTCAATTGAACAATGAATTACCGACCGCCGTTTCTACAAATAACCTATCATAATAGCACTTATTGTTTGTGTACGCGTTCATGAACCAAGTTCAAATAAAAAACAAATATTTCCAGATAAAGTCCGACAAAGTAGACAATATGTGTATCATCTGTTATTGAGAAGTTGGTATTTTTATAATACGTCTTGGCCATTTATTTTTCAACAACTTATTGGAACTCAAATTACTTGTGCTTTTTTGTGTTGATAGGTCTTACTCTTTCTATGCTTTGTTTTATTGCACTGTTGTTGTCTGATTTTCCTTTTTTTTGCCATGACATTTTCAGTTTATTTTCGACTTTTTGGTTTGAATGTCGCTCTCGTACTTTCGCCTATCTTTAGATTGCAAATTAATCAATTATAGTTAAGTTTCAAATACAGACTAATAAAATTAATTTAAAAGTACATCTCATACCAATCACGTTTACATAGAAGTCTTAATGAACAACAAAGGTAACTTTTTAGGCTGGTAATGAGTTAAATTATTAATCCATGAAGTGTTGATCCGTGTACAAACACCGTTACAAATGTCTCTTATCAGTTGCGTAGGGTTCACTCACCGCAGGTCACTTTGATTTTGTTCTTGTTTTGAAATATGTTCTGGTCAGCAATGTCAGACGAAAGACGGTTTAATTTTCTTTTATTTGTTACAAGTAGTGCACATGAAACATTCCCTCCAAAGGAAAGGACGTTACTGGTACTACTATAACAAATAGTAGCCTCAGGATAAACATTTTTATATTGTTAATTGACTTTATTTAGTATTACAAGTGGAATATTTCAACGGAACTAAAGTAAGTGGAAATGTGAAAAGAAATATCTCAAGATGTATAACATCCAAACGAGTATCCGAGTTTTAAAACTGTACTCGAGTTCTCGGCCTTCCGAGCGAGTACCGTAGTACTCAAGTACTCGTAGCCATCCCAAATATATATGTATATGAAAAAATAAACAGTATGCTCAATTAATCAAATCAAATCGATAAGATTCAATAACAATGAACAGTGCACATCATAATAAATAATACGGGTAAACTAGATAAGGAGAACATGATATATATGTTCAGTATATATTGTATAAAAATTCAGGAAAATTTGTCAACAAAAAGTTTCTTAACATTTCAAAAACATTTCGTTTTGTATTGGCATAGTTTTCGGTTCATCCATTTGCGTATTTAATGCAATATAAAGTTTTGGTTTCAAAAGTCTACATAATTATTGACTTTTTACAAAAAATTCTTCCTTTCAAAACATGTCATGTTTCACAAATAATTAAGGGATACAAAGTAAAATAATTTCTGAAAACACACGAAAAACATCTTTATCTTTGGCATATTGATTCTGTCATAAAATGCGTTAAAAACATCGAATTCCCTCCCAAAATAGTATCGCACACTATATGTGTTTTTTTTTTAAATTTTTTTAGTCAACATACATTAGTATATTATCGTATAAGTTAAAGATTTCAAAGAGATATCAATAAATACGTTCTGCTAACAATTATTTGAAATGAAAATTCACTATTGTTGTATAATTTTCTAATTTTCAATTCGCTCGGATATAATTAGAAGACGTGTAAAAATGTGAATTGCAAATTGAATACTAATCATTCATTGTACTATTTTCGTTTCTATTATTCCTTATGCAATTAAGTTTTTCAGGTTAATAATTATTTATATTATCTTCTGACATTCAGGCAATACAAATATCATAAGGTCCATACTTGTCTTATCATGAAAATAATGAATCATTTAAATGTGTATTCAACTGTGTGTGTCGTACCATAAATTGTTTAATTATTTAATTTATGATTTATTGGTGGTGTTTTTTCGAAAGATTACTAACAATACATTAGTAAATAAGAAATTATACACAAAGGTTGACATAAAGTCTACTAAAACTGAAATAATAGACAGTCATTAACTTGTCGATAACAGTGACCCGGCTTTGCTTAAGTTACATCGATTTATGACTGTTGAACAGTGGCACTTCTACATGTATTGCTTTTATCTTTTTAGGGAATCGATAATTTTACACGGATCATTTCTTTATTTCCGGGGTCGGTAACTAAACTCATTATAGATTCCAGGATTGAAATGCTATATGTGTACCAGACTCGCTTTTCGTCTACAAATGACTCTTCAGTGGCGCTCGAATACAAATTTTGAAAAGGCCTAATAAAGAACGAAGTTGAAAAGCATTGAGCACCAAAAATTTCGAAAAGTTCTGCCAAATACAGTACAGGTAAGGTAATCTGTTCCTAAAATTGAAAAACAACAGTTCTGTAAAAGTAAGTGGTTTTACGATTTAAAGAATTTTCCTACAGTAACAAACTTTCAAACCAAATCTTTACATTTATGGGAGAAATCAGTTTAGGTTTTACATAATCTGTAGATTTTTATTCAGCTGATAAGCTTTTCTCATGATTGTTTATTCAAAACGTTTCTAAAAAACAGAAGTATGGAAAGTTATTAGGTTGTAACGTAATCTTTGAGATGGAGTGTATATGTTTGTCCTATTCGTAACAATCTTAACTACATGAAGTATTGCATTATTATTATATAATAGTATTCTTTTCAATAGTAAACATATTAACTTTATAAATATTTTTTTTTATCGTACATAGTTTCCAAAAGTATCAAATCCAGAACTAATTTGTTAGATAATTCGGTGCGCTGTAAAACTTTTATTTGACTTTTTTATTACTTGTGGTTGTTTGAAAATGTTTTTGCTGCGTTGAAGACCCATTAGTTGCCTGTGGCTGTTGTCTGCTCTTTGGTCGGGTTGTTGTATCTTTGACATATTCACCTGTATATTGAATTTGTAAAATAAAGTATCGCTGAACATAATGATATATTATCTTAATTGATCAGAACTGTATCGTATGCATTCTGTTTACCTATTTGTGCTCATTTATATCAGTATCAGACTTCAGATCTTGATCGGGTCTAGGACAAATTGCCCCCATGTGTTTAGTACTCGTAAATGTCAAGGAAACTGGGCCGTTTGCAGAACCTTGGAGAATTTTATATTCATGAAAATCACTGTCTGGAATCATTGGTTGATATGGATTTAAATAATCTGATTCCCTGGTTTGAACCTCTGGACTCGACAAACAAGACTCATTTGAGCTATAAGCAAATAAATATTCATGAATATCAATGTCTACAGGATGCGAATTTGAAAAGCTAGATCTTCGTTCTTGTACATCAGAGTTTAAAGAAGTGGATAGGTGATCACCTGTGGTTTGACGATCGACACTTGATGTCACTGACGATTCTGATTTATCATCCCGTGAGTTATTAGTATTTGAATCTTGATCTTGATGGTAAGGCGTCAGATAATCATTGTTATCAGGCTGACAATAACTATCACTTGTATCTGTAACTGAACTAGTGCTATCCCTCGCGTTTTCAATGTCATTTATCACATTCGACTCATCTATAACTTCATATATTGCCTCAATTTCCTGTAGTTGAATATCCGGATGTATAATATCCGCTATGGTTCTGCTTCTCCTACCCGCGGTTTGGTACCTCCGTAAGGTATTGTGTAAATGTTTATATCGCCTCTGACACCCAATACATACTAGTACAACGAACAGAAATAGAGCCCCACAAGTGAAATAAACTATTACATCTCTGATCTTCAAACCTGAAATAAATCACTATCGAGAATGTAATGACAAACTCAGTTCGTAACTCATTTTATTTACACTAAAATTTTGAAAACCGTCCACGTGAACACGGTGTAATTGTGTTTTGAATATATTTTGGTTGTTTATTTATTTTTCCTATCAGATCTTTTAAGTTAAGTTTTACTTCAAATTCTTAAGGTACGCAGACGTGTCAGATTATAAACTAAATGTATCTTTAATGAGGACAAAGATGCTGAGTTCGATAAGTAATCTTAAAAGAGCATCTTTGCTTTACGGAATGAGAGTAGCCGCATATATTGTTTTATGTAAAGCGTTTGGTATATTAATTAGGTATTTGAAAGATTGGATTTTACCCTTACCAATTTTATTTAACAAAAACAAATCTTTTTTATTACTATGACAGTACGTCGTTTTGCGCTCCACAGGGATTGAATATCTATCGCTTAGTAAGACGTAAATACAAATTTAGTGCTTGTTGTTGATTCATTCCGTTGTTTTTGTAAACTGATTTGTTAGAAATTAGACGACTAGTTTTTTTAATTTTAATTGTTTTCTTTTTTCATGTCTGTACCGTTTATATCCGACTTTGGATTTAACTAATTGTCGAAAGCTGCACGGTTACCTATAATGGCGTATATCTTCGTTTTGTAAATCTAGTGGATAATTGTCAATTATTAAAACATTGTTTTCACCTTTTATCGTGCAAAATATTTGATGTTTTGAGGAGTGTTGTTTTTCTGCTCAATATACTTATGTTAAGCATTTGGATTTGTGATTTTTTCAACTGATGATTTTATTTGGTCCAATTGACATCTTTTGGACAAAATTTTGTTACTAATAACACTGACCGTTGTTAATATCAAATTTGCGTGAACATTGAAATTTTATAATTATCCAAACTTAGTTCAGTATTTATTTTAATAACATTAACAGTACCAATTCTTCTACACCAGATGCGCATTTAGTTAAGAATTGTTTAAGTAAATCATTGCTGATTAATCTTAAATCATACTGATGAAGAATATCTGTTATGTTGTTTTGTATACTTCGTATAATACGTTAATATAATGCCGGATCCCTGAGAAACCTACTCAAGCTCAAACGATCCACTATCAAACTGCTACGGTAATAAAGTTCTCCGTTGAAGCGTCGGAAGTTCAATGAAAGTTCCCTCAAAAGTGGGAATTGTTCTGACCACGGCACATTTTCATCTTTAATATTACGCTACTTTCACAAGCTGTAATCCCGTACCATTTTACCGCTTAATTTGTAACTTTTGTGGTGTTTGTAGAGTGAATATTTGCTGGAAGATCATTTTCTTCCCCCTTAAAAGCGTCTGTAAATTAATAAATAATGGTCGATATGATTGACTCATGCGTCGACTGCGTAGTTGACCAACTTGTTTATTTGTACATATTGTATTAACGAAAGGTCATGAACTCATTGGAAGTCGCTTTATTTTAAGATGCGGTATTTCCAATCTGCCGTGGTACTTGCTGGCAAATAACAAGGCACAATAAACTGTTCTGATTGTGAGATTTATTTTAAATATTAAGACCCTTTTTTTCCTTTCTTTTATATTTACAATTCCATTTGCAACTTATCATCGTGCACCCCTCACCTCCCTCCAAATACACAAAAAAGGTATTGCAAAATGTTATTGAATAACGATATGCATAATGTGCAATTGATGTCGTCATAGTTTTGATTCATATACACAAATTCCGAAATGTGACAAATTTTACATGTTTTTAATCTTTGCTTTACAAGCAAATCAACGGCTGTGTTTCGTTGTTTGTTTTGCGAATACACATATAGTGTTTACATATTTAAACCGGATCAATGACCATAACTAGAGACTTCTTTGATGAGTTTCTCCCAAAATACCTGTCTATAAATGGACTGCTCTATGATGACAGAACTGGTTAAACTCCGATTAGTCAATTGAAATAAATCAAGTAATAAAATGACTTGATTTACGATTTTATATATTTGTTTTACAATTGTCGTCTTGGGTGATAATATTTTACCTCATGAATACATAAGCAAATAATAAAGAATATATAATTTAACGTGTTCAGGTACGATGAGCTCCGTTACAATTGCTGTTATTGCTATTTCATATTCTCCTATTTGATGTCGTGATACCCTTGACTATAATTACTGTTGTCACAAGTTTGTGTGACTGTATTTAGTCACGACCTTAATTTGTTAATTTTCCAGAAATTATTTTGATGTTAATTTATTTTTTAAATGTCAACACTTTTCTAACCTGGAGGAGTAAGAGCTTTATATTTGTATAGACAGCTGCATAATGATATAACGGAAAACCATAAACATAATTACTCTATTGCATTGTTCCCTCCCCGGGAACCGAACTTATGGTATTACGATATCGAAACAATACCACCTGCATTGTGTCCATCGATATGGACTACTCGGTGATTTGTAAATATTTATCAAGGACATAAACTCATCGTCGATAGTAGGATTGTATTTGACATTATCAGTGACACTTGAATAGTATCTTTTTTAAAAAGGCCAATTAAAGTACGGAATACAAGTTATTAATTTCTGAGGTAAAACCAAGCTATTACATATCCGTTAATCAAGGTAGATAATGAAGATTTGAAAAGAGTGAATTATTGATCAATTTTAAAAACTGGTATACTACAGATGCCTAAAAAGGTAATAGACATTTGCGGAAACTATGTCTATACCTAGGATTTCACTTTAGACTTACGATTACAGTTGACAAAAACAAAGAGTAATCTCAAATTAAAAAAAACAACCAACCATACAGATACAAAATAGCAAGTAGTGTCTTCAATGAAAAAAAGGAGATGCAAGCAACACGTAATTAAAATGTCATGTGTCCGATGGGTTTTTCTGGATTCACTATCAGGACCGCACAAAACCGAATATTTGAAGACAAGGATTTAAAAGAACCGAAGTTCTAGATAGATGTATGATATATATATATTATCAGCAAGAGCAATAGACATTCTCCGCGGAACAGGGTACATTTGATGCAATGGTTATTATTCTTCAAACTGTTTCATTTGAAATAGTAATGTTGGTGTCCTATTTGTTATGCAAGATTACAACTTTGTATCCGCAACTGTTGCCTTGCCGACTAAAATAGATTGTGATGTTTTTACACTTTCTTCTTGCCTGCTACACTTTTGCATTTTTTCATCACTAACAATCAATTGAGTAAATATGCGTATAAACTTTTTGTTGAAATGGACAACGTCGATGTGAGAGATCACAGGCTGTTCTGGGGGTTGGAACACCCTTGTCTTGCCGATCAATGCTTTTAAATAGGGACATATGGTCGCCCCCTTTTATCTTGGGTTGGAATCGCTGATTCAAAATGGCTGGATCGACCCCTGCTTCGTCAGTGCACTTTATATTACAATTGAATGAAAATAGTACCGGTCTCGGCACATGGGTTAAAGCTCATGTTTCGAGCATATCAGTCCCACCAATGTTCATGGGGGGTAAATATCGACACCGCGAAAAAAACCTGTCCATACTTAATGATTCCCAAGATCTCTATTATAATGATTGCATAAAGAAAAACAACTTGGAACTCGTTTGCCATTTATTGTTTGTTGCTGTTGAAAACATAGGTAGTAAAGTTTTAACTATTTGAGTACACCTTTTCTAACATTTTAACTGAGTTTGGCAAACAGTGAAAAATATATTTCCGACATAGAGAAATTTGTTGATAACTGGTTTTTTTCTCGAATAGTTGTGATTTTTTTTCTATTGAAACCAAAATCGTAGTGTTTGTCCTGTTCAGGAAAAATAAAAGATTTTAAAGTTATTCCGAACGGCATAAGAAATTTCATGAAAAATAAAAAGCTCAAAAACACCACTCCGCTGTATGTTCTCAATCTCTTTAAACTAAAATAAAAAAGAGAAAGTATGTCTTAGCATAAACATGCTAACATGATTCATGAATTGCACCTTTCCTATCACAAAATATTGCTGACTTTTTTTCTGGAAGTGTCCCAATCTAGCTACTGCAACGAGAGTTGCGATATTTTGTGTGTCTCATGTTTAATCCATTTTTAAAATAATGTAAGTTCATTCTACCATACCTCGTACAATTACTGTAACAGCATTTTCAACCTGAATTACACCGTATACAATAATTAATGTTAACACATAGCTGCAAATATATTAGAAAAAAATCGGTGTTCACCTACAGAAAAACATCACTATGGTTACATTGTTTTGGATCGATGGTTTATTTTTACACTTAGAGAAAGCCCAAGATTTAAATGTTACCTGTAAGTGTAATTGTAATCCTAATCGTAGGTGTATGACAGTTTCTGCAAATGTCTAATAAAAGTATACATCCTTCTTTTTATATCATTTGAATATGCATACAAATGTGCTGCTAAATATTATTATAACAGAAATAAATGTATTTTTGTTTTACCTAGATCATGAGATGCAGGCTTTTTGGTTGTGCTTGTTATTCCTTTTGAACTGATCATATCGGTTGAGGGAATTTTCCTGAACGTTAATGGTTTGATGCTAGGGTACAAACGTGTAGTTGGCCAGCTGACATCGAAGTCTGTGGAAAGTGATATGTCTTTAACTGGCAGTGTTGATTCTATAAGCATTTTTGAAAAAAATAAAATAATAGCAAGCGCAAAGTACATTAACCCAAGTACATCCATATTCAATAAGACAACTTTTAAATGCATGTGTTTACTTTTAACTGATTATAAGTAAATAAACTAAATTTTCATTCAATGGAACAACTGAAACAAATACAGCAGCAGTAAAATAAATTTTCTAAAGCATGTCAGTATTGGTTTCAATTTCTTCCAAATCAATGAAATAGATAATTAGTTTCTACGCTATTCTTTTGTACTTATTTGTATTCACTGTGGATTATTTAGAAAAATAAATATTAACGATAATCTTAACTTCTCAGACAATTTGTACTAAATAATTAGAATTAAAAATAATGATCGAAATGCAATTACATATATAAATGATTTGATTGTATCTTTACATCGTTTGCTAAAAAATCAGTTTGTGAGAAAATGTAAGAAAACAAAGTAAGCTTTCATTATTTTTTCATATTTTACCTGCAATTTGTTCTGTGAATATTTGTTCAATATTGAGACATCCAATGATGTGGTGGCACCTTAAAAACACGTGTTTGTATAACATGTTATTTTCTGCAGGAATAAAGATCAATGAACTTGGTTAAGAACAGGCTTTGAATATTGCTTTTTGCAGAAATTAGCACTCTAATTTTTGAGGATATGGACAAAATAGAAATGGACATATTGAGTTCTTTTAAGAAAAAAAAGAATAGCCCAACCCTTGTGAGAGCAATTGAGGCCCCTTAACTTACACATTTTTGTCTCTAATTATACACTTTCGTATATTAAGGTATTTGAATTTGTTTGTCCAATATGAACTCTTTAATTTACAAGATTGAAATCAACTTTACGAAATTAATTGTTTTAGACCGTAATAAGGTTTTTTCCTCCTGTTGAGAAATTACATACCAGCAGACAATTTTACAAGCCTGAATCGGTTGGCGGTCAAGTTGTACATCAAGCACGAGTTAAGATTGTCGTTATCCCGAGTGCAAAAAAAACCCTAAGAGATTAATTCTGAGTGCACTAATAAACAGATATAGTAAAAACGTAAGTATAGCAACAATGATAACCAACCAAAATTGCTCTTAGAAGTTACATGCATTTCCGGTAGTTTTTCAACGGAAAGAAACAAAATTATCACTTACGAACCACGTTGTTATTCACTTGAATGAGGGCTGAGTCATTTACCATATTACCATATTACCATATACAGCCTAACTATAACTGACAGAGCGGTAGTCACATCGGTTTTTATTTTTTTTAACTTTTAGCTTTAATGTTAGAAGTAACTCTTGAAATGATTGGGAATAAGTTTAAGAACACGCTGGCGCTATAAATGATGGAACCCCATTTCCAGACGTCGAAAATAAGAATAGATGTGCATCAACATCTGTAATTGCAATATCGCATAAAAAATGCAATAGAACTGATTATTAAAGAAAAACACAATTAAAAAGGGGCTTGTTTCCCAAAGAGCCTTTGAATAGAAGTTGATATAGTCAGAAGGAATTACAAATCATTCAGATATTGAAATCATAGTGTCGAACAATTGTCAATAACTTTCAAATATTATGGATATCAATGTATATAATGTAGACAAAAAAAAACGTTCCAAATCACGAATTATCTCTTTACCATTGCACCTCCTCATCAAAAAGACGAATAAACATGCCAAGGTACATGTTTTTATAGCTTTAATATGAATAAATTGTATTGAAAGTGGAATGACAAGTATATAATCAATGATCAACTTATGAATAAGTTTAAAATTCGCCAAACTACTGTTATGTTATTTTCATTTTTCTTATTAATCGTTGAACGAAACTTTATACATAATAAAAGTACAAGTGAAGGCAAATTTGAACAAAGCAGGATTAATTTTTCACAAAAAAAAAAAAAAAAAAAAAAACTCAATTTAACTTACTCACAAATTGATGTCATTATCTCACATTAAATTATTAACGTCTTGTTTAATCAGTTTTTTAAACTTTGGACGATTTAGAGCTTGCTATATATACCATGTTTGTGTACTTGGGTTTTTTGTTGAATACTACTTGCTGCTTTTTTATGTCTTTGTATTTTTTGGTTGTGTTTTGTTGTCGTTCAGTTGCTGCCATACTGACATATAACCCACATAAATGCTAAACTAGCTATTGCAAATATATGATTCATTCTGTTAAACAGCAAACGATCAATTTTACTGTGTTTGTAAACTTTTAAATTTGTAACATGAGTTTGATGCTGTTATTTGTCTGTTGTCTGTTGTCTTTTTCCTTTTTCTATACATGTAGCTACGGCATTTGCAGTTTATTTTCGCTGGCATGTTTGAGTTTGAATTCTTATTTTTGTTAACCTTCGCCTTTTTTTCTCTTATAAAATTGAAAATAAAATTTGAAAGTATCAGGTTTATACTTGTCCGGATCTGTAACGGTATACATGTCAATTGTGATTATTGAACCAGAGATTGTACATTGACCGTATGTTGCTACATGTAACATCTATCTCATTTGGTCTATGGTCGATAGTTATCTCACTGGCAATCATAATTAGATGGACATGTTATTAAAAATTTATAGCATAAAATATGAATTTTTATAAATCATCAGATTAATGCTCTTTTGATTGAATACTACATAATTTCTGAGAAAGGAAATGTATAATAAAGTTATCAATACCGTAGTTTAATAACATTCATTTTGTAAAGGTTTAAATTTTAGAAGTAAGGCATGCAATATAAAAAAGTGTAAAATCGTTTACACTGTACACCCTACACGTATTAGTTGACGAAAATATGTTTTCATTAGTCTTTGAATTCAAATCAGGAAGTCGGAGTCAATTATTTAAGATTCTTAACACTAATGAATAATGCGTGTAATAAATGTCAGATTCACCTGAACCAAACAACTTTCTTCATTAATTACGAAGATGCTGTCCAGAATTCTGCCGGATTCTCTTTTTAAGGAATCACGACTATAGGTTTCCCCCCGACTTCACCAAAAGTATTTGTCATAAAATGTAGTTTAAATAACTCATGACCATTTATAAAAGAGAACCAGACATTTATCAACTTTTACATATGGCAGTAGTTCCTCCTCTGGTACCACATAGGAGACATCTAACACCATGCATTTGAAGACATGGCAAATTCGGAATCAACAGCAAATACCTCTGTTAACTGACTACGTCACAACATACTTGGTTGAAAGAAACAAGAAGGTAATGAATTATCTCAAAACAAAATGACCAAGAACGACAAACCACCTTAAAGGATACATTTTTGTGCTATAAATGCTTGTAGAATATAATCCAAATGCTAGAAGAAGATAATCCAATTACTACACCTAAACATGATACTGAAGTAAGTTTACTTAAATAAGAACAGACAGCAAACGGATTGACCAGCATCCAATACCAAGACAAGGAGTACGACCAACAAAGAGGAGAAAATACAGACAACTCAATCAATGCCTACAAAAACTCAAAGATCGACTTTAGAAAGTTGAATTTAATGTGTTTCAGTATGCTAGCATTGTCTCTTATTCGTTACACTTTGACTAATTTAGTTGCAATCGTATGATGTGTTGTGATGTTTTTTGTTATGCATTGTATGTACTTTATTGTTGATCTTGTGGATTATGTGTGCTTTATTGCAATTCCTTTTGCATTTTATTTGCTTTATATTATCTGCTTTTCATATCATATATGTGCTTTATTGTATTTTAAGCTTTTTTATTGTAACTTTTGTAGAATTGAGTAGTGTTTGATATATGATTATGTTGTGTTATTCATATTAAAGTAAATTGTACCTGTTATATGTGCGATATGAAGTATCTCAATATTACTATTATTTGATCGAATTCATATTGTATCAGTTGCATTGATTAGTAACCTGTGACTACATACTATAAACTATTAAAACACATTAATCACGATCCAAACTACTTCAAATGCCAAACATTTGAACTTCTTATCTGTCCCACAAAGATATTCCCGATTGTTTCTCAAAATTTCAGTATTTCTTTCCCTTTATTTAAAATTAGGTAGATACCTTGAATCATTTATATGGAAGTACACATGAAATGAATGCCCAATTACGGATGAAATCCACATATGCTGAATTTTCGAAGGAAGTTAATGTTTTATGTCAGGGTATTTTTTTTCTATGTGAATATGCGCATTGATTTGAGTCGCATCCACACATTAATTAGCAGGTACTGACATGGATCAATCTATAGTGTATAATAATATTGTCTGAGGGAATTCGATGTTTGCTATACCATAGTTCATTTCAACAGTTCTATTCTAAAAATCAGAATGAAATTGTTTGCAGTATTTTAAGAAATGATTTTACTTTGTAGTCGCGTATAATTTGTGAAACATTCAATGATTAAAAAAGACAAATTTTCTATAGAAAGTCAATAATTATGTAGACTTTTGAAGACCAAACTTTCTAAAGCCTAACAAAATGCAAATTAAAGATCCAAAAACTTAACCAATACATAACGACATGCTTATGAAATTGTAGCAAATCTTTTGGTTGGCAAATCTTTACTCTTTATTGCAAAAAAAATGAACTTTAAATATCTGACATTTTCTCCCTACCCAGTTAAACCCTTTCATTTTTTATGATGTGGATTGGTCTTTGTTATTGAATCTTAGGCAATTTGCTTGGATCAAGTTGTTATTGGTTTACCTTCAAACTGGTTATACTTTTCATACATGACTATTGATTCATCAGAACGTGCATGAATGTGTACGTTAACTAAAATGACCTTCAAACTGGACACTGGACGAGTCAATATTATGTTTTTATTAGTGAAAGTAAAGGTATGAAAGATAAGAATTGCCACTTCTTCTTTTTTCACAAAAGTTTTAGAATACACAGTAGATATTTTATATTCTTTAAAAGCCTATTGTGGAGAATTTGATTCCATTAGACAAGTAATTTTTCGAAGAAAAACGGCGAAATACATTTTACGCACGGCTACGCTAATTGGAATATATTGATGAAAATGAATCTTAAACTTATGTGGTCATTATATTAAGTCAAAATATGTCCGATCTGCCTATTTTTGGACATAGCAACATTGTTAACTTTCACTTAATTTGCCCGTTTAAAATACGATCGTCGAAGAGCAGTATTGTACATGTACAATATATATACGCCCATCCGTCAACACATCGTACGATTACTAAATTTGTTTCAAATGATTTTCATGTAAAACGGAAAATAATAAAAATAACAAATTCCAAGAAAAATCAAATCGTAAAGTCCATGATCAAATAGCAAATCCAAAAGCTAGAGCACATCAAACAAATGGAAAATAACTGTCATATTCCTTACTTGGTATAGGAATTTACAATTTGACTTCAACTTTGAATTTGAGTCACCTTTCGGGGTAGAGTTCGAGTAAGAGTTAAAGTCAAATTGAAGTATCATTTAGAATAAGATTTTGAGTTGAAATTCGAGTTATTAATACGTGCAATAAGAGTTTGTCTTTTAAGTTACGACCACGGATCAAGGGCTTTTGCGCGGGCACCCGAAAAGAGGCCTCATGCAGGGATATTCACACAAAACATAAACAATAAAGGTATGGGGGAGGGTTGAGATCTCATAAACATGTTTAACCCCGCCGTAGTTTTGCGCCTGTCCCAAGTCAGGAGCCTATGGCCTTTGTTAGTCTTGTATTATTTTAAACTTTAGTTTCTTGTATACAATTTGGAGTTTAGTATGGCGTTAATTGTCACTGAACTAGTACATGTATATATATTCGTTTAGGGGCCAGCTTAAGGACGCCTTCGGGTGCGGGAATTTCTTGCTGCATTGAAGACCTGTTGGTGACCTTCTGCTGTTGTCTGCTCTATGGTCGGGTTGTTTTCTCTTTGACACATTCCCCATTTCCATTCTCAATTTTATTAATATTACAGTATACAAATCACAACAAATAAAAGAAATTGAAATAAAGTTATATAGATATATACACAAATTAATGTGGTGTGATTGCCAATTAGTCAAATATCCACCAGAGTTTAAATGCAGTGGATGTAAGCAATCATAGGCAACAGTACAGCCTTCATCACACCGTATAGTCGGCTACAAAATGACACCACGTGAAAAAGTGAAACAATTCAAACGAGGAAACTAACGGTCTAATTTATAACTTACAAAATCTACGAAAAATGAATATGGCACATATGAAACAACGACAACCACTGACCTACAGGCTCCTGACTTACGACGGACACATAAAGAGAGTACATGTGGCGGAGTTAAACATGTATGTAAGCGCTAAACCTTAAAACATGACCCCGGATTGTAGTGTAACAGCAAAAAATAAGAAAACAAATATAAAAAACAAAGTTCAATAGACTAACTCAAAAGATCGGTATGACTGGGTTATATAAATCTATCTGGGTGACTTCGGTTGCTCCGGAAGGGTAAGCAGATCAAACGTCATGTTATTCTTGAAAGTATAAACTTAGTGATTTAGTTTTATTTGATAGTTCACATTCGAGGTAAAAAAGACGGGATTGCGGTTACGACAACTGGAAGATGTCCCTCGTCATCTCTGAAATTGATATTTCACACATTTTTTTTTAATTAGTTCGAGGTATATCAGAATTTATGAAAAAAAAAGATTAATATTTGATGTTCAAATGATCATTCACGCAAAAAAAAAATCACATAATTCTTATTTTATAGAATTGACGCTTTGTTGCTTCAAAAGACCCCATTCTAATTTCCCTGCAACTTTAGTATGATAGGATTGAACGTGTTTCATTTGTTGATAATACAGTACAAGTCTTTTGATTTGTGAGCCTGCGACATTAATGTAACGGAAGTCAGATCGCAAGGTTCCTAGTTTAAATCGATTTTACATTTTTCATTTCGAGAACTTTTATAGCTTACTATATGGTTTGGGTTTTGCTAATTGTTGAAGACCATACAGTCATAACATTGTCAAATTTTACGTCATTTGGTATGTGATTGAGAGTTGTCTCATTGGCAATCATACCACATTTTCTTTTTTTTTACGTTTTTTTTGGCATTAGATATTACCAAATTAAACTGTTTTGACATGATAATTTTTTAAATCTCTATGAACTGTTATAAAACTTTATAGGAGTTGTTCTTCAAGGTCGTTTACAAAAAAAAACATTCTTTTTACCAATAATTGTACCGATAAATGTACATTTAACGCTTTTAAACTGACAACAGCAATATAAAGCGACACAGGTTTCCGTGGAATCTTTCTTTTACGAATTTATTATAATACTGGCTGTTTCCGGTTCAGAACTAAGGAAAAAACATAAGAACTCATTTAAGTGGTTTTGGAATATCTGCCGGTCCTCTTTTTCGGGGGGGGGGGGGGGGGGGGGGTCGGAGGGTTGGGTCGGAGGGATCCTGATCCCGCGATCCCGGGCTTAAAACCACGAAATCCGAGGTCCCGAATTTAAATAAATTTATATCGCGACATCCCAAAATTTAAAAAAAGAATTCCCGGATCCCAAAAGGGTAAAGCCCGAAATCCCGATAAAGGTTATATCCTCCCTCTTTTTCCTATTAAATAACTCCGAACAACAACTCGAACTTAATTCATTTGAACTTTAGCTTAAACGAGCACTAGCTGTCAAATCAGTGTTCACCGATTTTTAAACAAATTCTCATATTTGATTTATAACAATGTAAAACATTTATCCAAACTATTAAAAGTCTAAAATAAACAATTAACAGAGCATGAGCATGAAAATGCGTAGCTTCGTTTCGTGTGTATTTAAGTCTAGCCGCCAACTAATTTAAAACTATCGAGTTGACCCCTTATGTCATCCGATGACCATATAAGCGATGTAAACATAAATATAGATTATACAAACTCGTGCTGTTGTATTTTTCTTCGTCTATTTAATTTCATATTATAGTTGAAAGTTAAATGTTTATCGTCGTTTTTAACTGTATAAGAATGAATTTTTGTGGATCGAATCAGTCAATCAAATGATTTACCTTTGTTTCACTTTTAATGTTGACATTCTTTTTCTTTAAAAAACTTTACACATACAATTCACGTGATATCTAGCTCAAGCTAAGGGGTTAAATTGAAGTTCACATGAATATCGATTCAATGAGGTCGAATTTTCACTTGCAAGTGAATAATTCATAATCATTGGTTTTTTTAGCTTATTTTGACAAAATTGAACCATACTGGCTGCTAAAAGCGAATTTTTATTTCACTTTTTGCATTTCATTAATGATTGAGCAAAAAAATATTATTAGATTTTTACATATCTCGTAGCTAGTGCCCCTTTAATGGATAGCGATACTCTTCTTAAGCACATTAATCAAACAACATATGGAAATCGGTTTAAAAAAAGAACTCTTTTCCCCGAAATGGTCATGTGGTTTTACCTCATCACGTAATGTCATAACCACATCAAGGAATGAAAGGACCACATCAAATAACAAAACCACATCATGTAAAGAAACAACTATATTACGTTAAGTCACATAAAAATCAAGTAATAGTAAAACCACATTCAATTTGCCTACTGACACAATCATATTAAATAATGGTGAAACCACATCGAGTAATGGCAAAACCATATTAAACATGTTAAAATGAAAAAACTATATCACGTGAATACGAAACCATATCGTGTAATTTCGAAACATCATTAAGTAATGACTAATCCATATTGCGTAATATCAAAACATCATTACGCTATGTCAAAACCATATTAATGTAAAAACAAAATATCATCAAGTAATAACAGTCGGAAACCCGGTTGAAATAGAACAAAAGAATCGAAGCTCTTTGTTAGAGAAGGCGAGAAATGTTTACTGTAATGTTTACTATAGTGACAAATTTTTTAAAAGATAATAGAAACAAACAAAATTACAATTTTCTTCTCAATTACGAAGTGTTTTATTCAAAAAACACCACTTGCATACGTTTTCAATAGTTAAGCAGAACAATTAGATATCAAGTCGACGACATGGGTATCTTTCAAGTTGGATGTAGAAAATGAATAACCTCCGATTTAAAAAAAAAATTACCACGGACGGAAACATATCAATCTATTAGTTCAGTAATTTTCGTGTCTGCCCTTCCATTGTGTGATTCAAGAAAAAAGTCCAAAAAATTAATAACAATTGTATCGAAAAGAGAAAATCGAGTGCACCTATTTATGTTAGGGCGTGTTTGAGCTGAATATTGTGTCTTGATATCGTACAAAGCAAGAATATTTCATACATCGTCTCGCTTCAGATTCTATCATTTTATATATCAAAGCTACAGGTTGACTTTATAACATAAAAAAAATCACAGTACTAAAAGATGAAATATATGGGTCAAGTGAAATACCTATCTAATGAATCACAAAAACAGAGTAGGTGTGTTCGAATAGCTCTTTTTCTACTGAAAGTACTTGACGACAGTCTTTCAAGTTGGATGATGAAAATGCATATCTTCGAAAAATTATAATTTTGTGTGTGTGATAACAAGGGTTTATAGTCTTCAACCACTAAAAAAATCTAGTCTGCCCTTCCACGAAATATTTAATAAGATTTTTTTTAAATGTTTATAAATTTTCGAAAATTCCACCTGACAACCGACCAGACAATAGTTTTAAGTTGAATCAATGCAGGCAAGATCATTAACTGATGCTCATTAGCTAGTTGATATATTTGTGCAATGTGGATAAATTTATCGGTTTCCAAGAGCAAAATTGGTAGCGCGTCATCCCTACAATGACTTCCATTTCTACGATTGTGAAAATGAACTGGCGTGATGGGGAGATAATTTTGACGAAGTAGAATCCTGATGATTGATAATAAAACAACATCATTTAATATCAGAGTTCGACATAAGACAGCTGTGGCGTTCCATAATTTATACCCAAGTCTTTTACAAGACACTCGTAGCAGTAATATTTGCATACACAGACACTATTATTTGAAGCTTTGTCCGAAGGAACAACACCATATGTATTGTGAAGAGATGATAGACATTTCACAGCTTCTTCGTCTCTAAAAACGAATATTGGTCGATCATTCAAACAGTTTTAAACTTATATATTCGAAGTTTTATCAGAGACCTGAGTGTTTTGATAAATTCTGACAAAGTGTCCTGTTCAACTTATTCTCGTTTGACCCATTTAACAAAACATTGGGATTGACGGAAGAAAGTTGCCTTCTTCGTCTGCCTTCTACTGATTCTTCTGTTATACAGTTTCAGCTTTATTTATATTGAAGATTACAATAGGACATTAACCCAACTGTGACAACTGGAGCGGGTTAATATAAAAAATAAGAGGACGTGGTATAATTGCCAATGAGACAACTCTCACAGAGCCTTTTGGAGAAATGTAAATGCTAAGAGCATACCAACAAATATCAAACAATTAATATTAAGATGGCTAGGCCATTTCCTGTGAATTCCACAACACCGCACGACTAAAACAGCTCTATATTGGACACCACCAAGAAAAAGGAAACCAGGGAGACCTAGAATCACCTGGCGAAGAACTGGTATAGCAAAATTGGAACCAATGGGTTACACATGGGGCCAAGCCAAGTACATGGCTAAGGACTGCGAGAAGTAGAGGCAGTTTTTTGTAGCCTTATGTCCCACCGGTGATGAAGAGAATCAGATAGGCAGAAGATTATATTGAAGATTACAAATTGTTGCATGCGCGGAGTATGTGATTAGAAATATGCGATATTTAAATTATAATTGAACAAATATTCATTGTTATTTAATATGAAGATTCCTTGAATGGTGATATTAACATGAAAGAAGGAAAAAAGACAACAAGTGATTAAAATATGCACAATGATATATATATAGAGGTAAGTTATGTTGTGGAGAAAAGTTGGTATCAACTGTTCTCTAAAGGTTTTAATTGTTTGACATGTTACAACAACTAGTGGTTACATGTTCCATTGTAGTATTATTTGTAGAAAAAAATGCAACAAATTTAATTGTCTTTCATGGTGGAAATTTGCCGAAATCATTGGATAATATGTAATTTTCTTGTTCTAATAATTATCTGTTAAAACTGTTTGCCCTGTCGCTTCAAAGTTACGGGACTTCTACCATCTAAATTACTGCAACTTTTCGTATATCACAACATAACTCCAGTATGCCTAGATTGATTTCTTCAAACTTTTACAGTTTTGTTGGGGTTCTCCCTCTTGATTTATTTCATTTCTGTTATGAGACTTCAGTAGACCGATGTGGGCAGATTGTACCATAACTTGACATTTTATTGCATATATTGATTTACTGGACACATTACATATTTATATCAATTTGGGAGCAAAACATGCATGTCCAATTTGTTTCAACAATTACAATATGCACAATCAGGGCTAGCTGCGGAACCGTAGCTCTTAGGTCCTTATGTTATTTTTTGACTATTTGCGGACCATAGAGCTACGGATTTTTCCTATTTCAAAACGTTCGGAATTGCGACCCAGGTTCAGGTCGCACTTATTTCCCCAAAAAATATTGTTTATAATCCATGCAAAGCTTGTAGATATATATAGTTCGTTTCGTAAGATATTTTTCTAGGATATGACGTACCTATTTATGTTTGAATATTCATTTCCTTAACACTATTATCTAATTATTTCCATTTGTATACATTCTCCGCCTATTTTGTTCGGCCACATTGAATCTCGTCGTGACGTCACGAAAATCAAGAAAAGATAACTCAAATATCCTCGATCTCCTATGTTGGAGGTAAGGAACGCCTACGAAAAACAAGAACAGATAACTCTTTTAGAAAAACACGTGTTGGTTTGTTTACTTATTTCTAAGCGAGAATCGACTGTTTTTAAGACTTTACAACATTAGTTCATACGAATTTTTTTTAATAACTTGAAAGAATTATTATTTCCGTTAGTATTTAACTTTAATAAAACTTACTTTCATTCAAAAAGTCATGAAAATAAAATAAAAGACAACGTAAACAACCCAACACGTGTTTTCCTATAAGAGTTATCTTTTCTTGATTTTCGTGACGTCACGACGAGATTCAATATGGCCGAATAAAATAGGCGGAGAATGTATACAAATGGAAATAATTAGATAATAGTGTTAAGGAAATGAATATTCAAACATAAATAGGTACGTCATATCCTAGAAAAATATCTAACGAAACGAACTATATATATTGACAAGCTTTGCATGGATTATAAACAATATTTTTGGGGGAAATAAGTGCGACCTGAACCTGGGTCGCAATTCCGAACGTTTTGAAATAGGAAAAATCCGTAGCTCTATGGTCCGCAAATAGTCAAAAAATAACATAAGGACCTAAGAGCTACGGTTCCGCAGCTAAATCAGGGCCTACCATGCACTCTTGGCGCAGAGGCTAAATACTTGTTTTAAATCATCCCTTTAAATATAAGTTTCCATTCAAGATAAAAGATAAAATTGAGAATGGAATTGAGAAAAGAAACAATTTTATTCATATGAAATTTGTAAAAACGGGACATAAATAAAAAACAAAACAAAAAGGGCAAATATAAGGGGACAAAAAAGTTAGTAAACACTTTTTTAATCTTACAATACCAAGGCAAATTATATTGAAGCTAAATTGCAAACTCTTCCTCAACGTAATTGAAGACTTAAAATGGTGCAAAAATGGAAATAATAAAATGAAAAAACCAAGAATGTTATAAGTTGAATAGCTTTTTTTTTAATTTTCAGTATTCTAACGTCTTGTTTATTCAGCCGTTATGCATAAGAATGTTAACCTTTTTTAATTAACATTTTGAACAAGATGGTAAGAAGCGTAAGAGTTTTAAGATAACTTGATAAACTGTTTTCTTCCATGCGCCATTTTGTCTGGTGTACAAAATTTTAAGCATAGTATATAATTTATAATGAGTTTTTTTTTATATAAGCAAACATTACACTTTTAAACTTTCGTCATAACTTGCTTTTTTTTTATTAAGTTAATTCTTTTAAAACACTTTTTAATCTTTCGAATCTTGTCTAATTTTGAAATTTTGAACATTCGATCGCTTTTTGGGGTTTAGAATGTTACAGTCAGATGAACATAGATTTAAATGACAGAATGAAACAAAATTATAAAAAAGTTAATTCGTTCTCATAATCCATATACATGTATGCAGTCAATATTTGCATCGGAAATAAGCAAATCTATTCTAAAAAAGTCCATTTGTAGCATGTTCTTTTCATATATGTTATACTGGTATGATACTAAACCCCTAACGGGAGGTATTGTGCTTGATTTTCATATGTTATAGTAAGGATTTTACTAGAAGTGTCATCACATACGCTGAAGATTATCAATGATCAATAAAAATAGGTCAAGGTCAGATGAACCATGCCATACAGACCAGTACAAACATTCCGTACAACAAATTTTAAATATAGACGTTACGCACGGTATTGGTGTCACTTTGCGTTACACGACGTTCCTATATAAAACGACGTTTTGACGTTGTCCCACGAAAAGTTTCAAACGTTGGCCCTATATTCTACTCATGTGAAAATGCCGCTTAAAGTACAGAGATTTTCGAAGTTGCTTCTTTAATTGGTTTTATTTTTTTGAATTAAAACAAAATTTTAAATACATGAACATTTTTTTATTTTTGCAAAGAATTGTAGATGCAAATATAACACAAAATAACAATTTGATGTCAAGTTATAAATTATTTAAATATATAAAAAGAAGATGTGATATGATTTCCAATGAGATAACTCTTCACAAGAGACCAACATGCCACAGAAATTAACAACTATAGGTCATTATACGGCCTTCAACAATGAGCCAAGCTCATACCGCATAGTCTGCTATAAAAGGCCCCGAAATGACATTGTAAAACATTTCTGACGAGAAAACTAACTGCCTAAATTTTATAAAAAAAAATGAACGAAAAAGTCTGTTTTGCACATATTTCTTCAGTCTATGAACTAAGCCCAAGAAATTGCATCAAAATGATGTTGAATAAAAAGTGAACTTATCTCCTGCACCACTTATAAAACACCATATTTTCAAATTACACTGTCACATCAATTAAACTATGTTAGTTCACAGACACCAGATGGTTTCTCTCTCAATCTATAGGTGACAATTTAAATTGTTGCAAGAAGGGATAAAAATGAAATACACAATACCAATCAAGAAAAGTATCTTTTTTTTCATTATATACATTTGTAAATGTGATTTTTATTTTTTCACAAAATTTATTTAAAGATTAAAATGGTTTAAAAACCATATCTAAAAAATAATTAGTTTTCAAATAAATCTTGAAAGGCAGGATACATCAAAGAATATTTCCATTTAAAAAAAAAAAATCAAATTTAGAAAAAAGGGGGGAGGGTCAACCCCAAATGTGCCTGTGCATTTTCCTAAAACTTTCAAAGTTTTACAATTTTGTGTTTAAAACATCTGTTAGTTAAGTAATATTATCGGTCGCGTTATCAGTATGAAATGACAGATTTATAGCACTACTTAACCATTTTATAATTGAGAGAAGATATGAAATTGTCACTTTCTTGTGCATGGATCTAGGACTGTCTTGGCGTTTTTTTGTTTTTGTTTTTTTTTTATCTAAAGATAGTTTTAAAACTTTTAAACTTAAGTTCAATACTATGAATGAAACAAATGCAGGACAAATCTGATGCTAATCTTTTTATTCTTAGGACGAGCGTACTTACAGCATATCATATTGGCTGTGTTTGCTTATAACCTTTAAACAGTGACTTATACTTGCATTATTATGCATATTATTTATTCTAACGTATTTATAAGTAAGTCAAGACCACAATCTTAACATCAATCACGATAATATGGAAAATAATAAAAATTTAGCATATTTTCACAAATCTCTTACGAAAAGCTTTATAATATATTTATCAAGTTTGAAAAGGAAATACGTGCTCTCATGCTGCCGTTGCCAACTTTCAATTATTAAAGTTGAAAGTTGGTCGGGGTCTAAACTATCTTTTTAAAAAGAAAATGTTTTCATTAATTACAATCTTTAATTCAGGATTGTTTTACCAAATAATTAAGAAAACTCATGTATGTAGGAATTTACACATTTTGTACATTAATCAGGCTGTTAGTTGTACCGTTTGGATTGTTTTACATTTGTCATTTCGGGGTCTTTAATTATAGCTGACTATAAGGTACGGGTTTTGCTCATTGTTGATTGCAATAGAGTAACCTATAGAAATTATTAATCGGTCTTTGATGGAAGTTTGTCTCGTTGGCAAATATACGGCCGCATCTTCTTACTTTATTATGAGAACGGTGATTATGTATTTTTGTCGGAAACATATTTTTCGAGCTATCTTTTCATCTGATATTTTTTTCACAAACTCAAGCTTCAAAAAAGGGTCGGCGATCAATACTTTTTTATAATGTTTGCAATTATAGAATTTGGCAAAGTATGAAAAATTCTTACACAGACCATGCAATACCTACCTCAGAAATTACCAGCAGGTCGAAATCCGATTATGAATAATACAATTATTTTTATTTTACTAGATTTGCGATTTTAAGTAATTGCTATATGTGCATGTTAACATGATTCAATGGTTTTCTCAAGCTTATAACTATGGACCAGGAATGCATTGCATGCTCTTTTTATACTATTGGTTATTTTTGGTTCATCGCTTCCATTTTCAACATATAACGAGTATCGGTTTACACTATATCTTCTTTGACTTTTTTAAAACCGTTTCCAAACTGAATGTTTGTATGTTTTCGGTTTCAATCTTTTTGGTTTCGTTTTTACATTGTTTCACAAGTATAATCAAAGTACTGAAGTACTGAACAACGGATGACCGCAAATTCTTGTGGATGGTCACAAAAACTTGTCTCAGAAAAAATTCACATTTCTATACCTGAAACTGAGGTTTATGTACAGAGATATTATTTTTTGTGAGACAAGTTCGTGCGTGGATGATGAATAAATTACAGGGAATATATGTAGGTATAATTTTCATCCAAGTGTATATCATTATATTCTACGATTGTCATAAAAGTGCAGTACACGTGCATGGTGGACACTCTTCTATAACATTGCGATATAAAAATCAATATTCAAGCTATGTTTTGTACTCAACAGATTGATTGGTTGATTTTTTTCTCGAATGAGTTGGGACTCAGACTCTCTCTCTCTCTCTCTCTCTCTCTCTGTACCGGGCAATTCTATTGGAGATTCGAGAAAATAAACTTGTAACACTACTACTAATTATAATCATACACATATTGCTAGGTTGATGACTAGGGATTGTTTTACTCACAGTTGATGAAAAAAAATGATCGTGAGCTATACTGAAATTTTATGACATACGTGTATTTCTCTGATAAAACTTTTTGCTTTATTAAATAAGTCGATGCAACAAAAAAATGATTGCACGTTTAATTGAAATGTTCACGACTAAGGTGTTCTTTTTCTCATAAGATTTATTGTGAGAATTTTCATTTATGTGTATAGCTTCGAATCTTTAAACAGCAACGCTAGGAATTAGATACTATCTGGCTGAGGAGGACAATTAAGATCTCACTTTCATCGCATTTTCTTTTTCAATGTATCTGGCTTTTATAAAGTGGGATGTGGTCATTATTAAGTTTTCTCTTTGTTATAGCTCCGGGGACTTGTTTTTATGAAGTATCCGAGTTAAATATTTCGACATCTTATATCCTTGAAACAATGCAGATCTACATTTTAATGCATATTATACGGGAATTTATTTTATATAGATCAGACCATTTCATGAAATAATGTTATGCCAAATATGCAAGAAAAGTCGTATTTACAGTTTAACGTTATAACGCGAACGTCAAATTACGGTTACGGGGACATTTCATTGGACATCTTAGATCGTTTCGGATTTTCTACCTGCAACTCAAACAAAAGTACATATCATACCATCTTAAAGGAAATTAAATGTATTTTCCATTCATATCAGTTAACAGGTGATAAAAATTTAAGATATAGTAGAATTTAGTTTGATAAACAGCCTCTGAATTATTCTTTGTGTTATTTTGTCCATCGGGACATTTTATTGGACACGGGAAAAATGACGATGTCTTTAAAATAAGATCGCAGTTACATAATGATGACTTCAGATAGCTTCTTCGGAACATGTATAATATTTCTGATATTATAAAAATCCATTTTCGTATGTTATATATTATGAAATTGAAGACAGAAAGTTTTTTTACGGGTTGAGCAGCAAATTGGGACATTTTTTCCCTTTTTTGTTTAAACTTTTCTGACGATCCTACTACTCTTATAGTTAAAAACGTCAATTACTTCATTTAACGTTAACTGTATACAATATAGTTGTAAAATTTTAAACCATTTTGCTTACTAATGAATCCGCACTGGGATTTCAAAGCCGCGCATAAAACAAAATTGTAACAGCGGGACACCCTTAAAGTGACGTAATAGGCATCGAAATGAGCATTTTTTTTCATTAAAAAATAGACAAAGCTCAAATTCATCTATGTTATTGATTTCTATGGTTTATTTCCTTTCGAATGATATGCATAATATGGCTATTTATTGTATAGGATAAGAGCTTGAATATGAATAACCCGCCATCTAACCTATATTTCCAAAGTGACACCAATATCGTGCGCAACGTCATAGTCTTTCAATCAGTTTAATTGAGGTCTGGAGAATGTCAGCAACTACAAGTAGTCCTTTGTTAATTGATGTATCTTTGGTTTTTTTGGCCTAGCTAACCTGACATTGGACTCGGATTTATTTGAAATTGAGTGATACTTTGTGTATTGCTGTGTGTTTGTTTTTCTACATTGGCTGGAGCTATAGGGAAAGGGCTGAGATCTCACTAAATATCTTTAACCCGCCGCATTCTTGCACATGTCAAAAGTAAGAAGCCTCGGTCCGTTGTTAGTCTTGTATGTCTTTAAATGTTAGTTCATTTATATATTTTGGGGTTTAGCATTACGTCCATTTTCACTGAACTAGTTCAAATGTTTGTTAAGGGCCCAATTGAATCCGGCCGCGTCCGGATGCGAGAATTTCTCGCCGTTTTGAAGACACATTAGTGGCCTTCGGCTGTTGTTTGCTCTATGGTCCGATTGTTGTCTCTTTGACACATTCCTAATTTCCATTCTTAATCTTATCACAAAAGTTTAAAATTGCGCTCATGTCTCAACATAGGATGTAATGAAGCTTTTCAACTGTTGGATTTTAGTTCCTATGTTGTAAAAATCAAGCAGTGCATTACAGTATAATCCTACAAGTTGGTACGATATTTCAAAGGTTCTAAGTTATAAAAGTGCTGTGATTTCTTCCTAATGCTTTACGGATATCACGAGTTTGTTACAAAAATGTATGAAATCTCCTGGTCATAGATGACCTTGATAGTGACTTCACCAAAATTAGTGACTGGTATAACTATGTGCAGCATGACGAATTATAACAGTTGAACAGGATCTAGTTTGTTCGGAGCATTTGAAATCACCAAAAAATAAATCCTTTTTTTTGTTAATTGTTTTTTTTATTGTTATTGTGCCAAAAAGAAGGCCGTTGGTTTTGAATTGACTCACGTTTGCCGAATCGGTAACTTTTGCAGCTGCCTATATGAAATGATATTTACTTACTGTTGGGAGGCGGTATCCTGTCATACACAGTTTATTTTTTCATATTTATATACAATAACAAGTTATACTATAATTAATATCTGGTTACACATTTGTTACTAGGAATCGGAATAATTATCAAAATTTATAAAACAGTATACCTTTCAAAGATACGGCATTCACAAATGAAAGCACATCTTTTTCCGTAAAGGCCAACATCGCATTGATGACATGGTTTTCCATTTTTAGTTGTGTACCCTACCTTGCATTCTGAAATAAAATGTCGGTTATGGTTGAAATCTAATCCAATATACATGTATCTAATCAAAAGACAGACAAAACAGACACATAACACATATTTAATTCCTTTAAACTGAGTTTTTTGTGCTTATTTCTTGTGTTTGTTTTTTCTACATTGACTATAGGTATAGAGGAATTATTAAGATCTCACAAAACATGTTTAACCCGCCACATTTTTGCGCCTGTTTAAAGTCACGAGCCTCTTCCCTTTGTTTGTCTTGTATGCTTTTTTTTTTTATTTTATTTTAGTTCATTTATATGTTTCGGAATTTAGTATGACGTCCATTATTACTAAACTAGTACACAGATTTTTTTTTGGGGCCAACTGAAGCATACCTCCGAGTGCGGGATTTTCTCTGTGTGTTGAAGACCCGTTTATGGCCTTTGGCTGTTTTCTGCTTTTTTAGTCTGGTTGTTATCTCTTCGACCCCTTCCCGTTTTTCGTTTACAGTTTTATAAGTCTAGTTAATGTACATTTTATGTAATGCATTCACTATAAGTCGGTGTTTTCTTATATGAAAATATTACTACATTATAAGAAAATGCTTAAGTTAAATGATAATGTTGTTCAGTTACAGTTACGGTACCAGTTAGTGTCTATCTGAAAATATTTACATTATAAACTCGTACAGATCGCAGCATTTAAAAATATACGGACCATTAAGGCAATTTTCATGTTTTTGAAACAATTGTAGTCTGCCTATAAAGAATATATCTCAGTACTTTGCTTTTTTTTCCCCTTTTTGGCAAAGAAGCTTAAATAAATGCTTGATGAAATTTTATATATTTTGATTTTTGGAATAAAATTCAGAATTAAAGAATTGCACACAAAGATAGTTTTTTTTCATTTCTAGTGCAGGTTATTATAGATTCAAGAAAGATGCACAAAGTCAGAACTCGTGTTTATAAAAATTGATTTAAGACGTACAAGAGTACAAGGGCTAGATTAATCAACCATCCTACACATCCTGTCTGTACCACAATGAATGTAATGTATGTGCCCTGGGGTGTCATTTTACAGAAGACGAATGAATAGGTTTAATATGCATTTTGCGCCTACACTAAATATGATATTTTGTACCCTTTTTGTTAAATCGAAATCGTGGCCGTCTTCGTTTCCATTTAGAATATCGTCCTAATAATTTTTTTAAGAGATTTTTTATCAAGAAAACATATGCATATTTCCCACTTTTCTCTATATTGACGTTTGTCCAATTTTTAAGAGCCTTTAATTATTTCAGCAGCACCTTATTATTCGCAGGGAAATCAGTACAAATACATTCCACCCAAAATATAATATTCATGTAAGTATTCAATAAAAATTAGTATCCTTAAATTGATATAAAACGAGTTTCATGAAATTATGTTGTTAATAAAGGAAAGCACGATTTGTTAGAAATGTACTAACTTGTAAGAGTCAATAACATATAATCGACTAAGGCACGCGTATCTCATGTATCTGTTTGTATATTAAACTTTGTCATAACAGTTGTTATTATATTATGATTACTTCAGAGTCAATCAATACTATCTAGTTTCCATACGTCTTCGCCATATTTGTCATCACGAACACATGCGCTGTGATGTAGGCAAGGCTCGAAAGAGAGGTTGCATGATTAAGGTAATTGCATACGGAAAAGCTGTTGGCGAGTTGTTATATAATGGGAAGACAATTATTCAATAGGATTACATTTCTTCTGAAGATTTTAATGAGATAAACGATTTCTTTTTAAGTAAAAGTCTATGTACACACTCAGGTTTCAATTGAAACACTTTGGTATTCAAGTATGATGATTTTTGTTTAAATTTGCAGTATCATATAACTTTTATGTACACTGTATATATGTGCCGTTTTTATCAATAAATAACTATATATATGTGCGGAGTTGTCGTTATATAGTATGCATATGTTATGAAACACATGTATTCCAACAAATGGAACATATTATTCCCATCAAACCTCGTGAAAATGTATTCTATATCAAAGCATTATTTCAGTTACAGTTTTAGTCATAATTTACATTTCCAATGATTATACAGAACTATTGTTACTAAAAATATCTTTCAAACTAGAATATTTGATAATTATATCTTTTTGTTGCTACTTGCAGTCATGTTCTGTTTACTGTTATTTAGTTGAATGTAATAATTTGTGAATCACGGGGACTGCATGAGGTCGAACTGCATTACTTAAATACAAAAAATATTTTTTTTAAATATAATATACAATACCTTTACATTCATTGTTTTGTCTTTCAAAATGACTGCAACAATAGTTTTTCTTAACAGTATCAGTCCCATTTGTGGTATTCACACTGCAACATCAAAAAAGGTATATATACTTAGTCAATGAATACTAAGCTAAACTATAGTATTGACAATAGGAACAGCGTACTACAATCAAATGATATGGATCAATTAAACTTACTCAGTATTTTTTGAACAATATCCGTCTTTACCTATTGCCTCCAGGGTACAAATAAAACTAATTGCAAAATCAAAGATTATTTGTTTTGGCATATACATATCATATGTTTTACCAGTAAATGGCTGCTATATAAATATTACATAAACTTCATATGCTATGAAATACACGGAAATAACTCTATTTAAAAATTAACAGGAAATATCATAATACACATGAGAAAAAATGAAATTTTAGATACGATGTACATAATTTTTATATATATACTAAGTCAATTGTGTTAACAAATAAGCTTAATAAAACATATTATTAATAACATCATTTTAAAATTAGACAAAGACGATACTCGAGTTCATATAACCCGTTAAAAAACAAAAGATGTAGTTACGTTACAATGATGTTGAAGTTCAATATAAATTAGTTGTGTCGGAATGACACCGTTGCCCTGTCATAGTTGGAATTTATTCCCAAATGTAGGCCAATGTATTTTTGTTTATCCTTTCATACACAGAATGTACCTCATAACTCAAATTTTGTAAAGTTCAAAAAGAAAAACATATGAGTGTAAATAATACAAACTATGTAGATGTAAAGATCAAAAGTTCAATAAATATAGTTCGTGAATGATTCAAGTTTAAATCATTTGTTTGTAAAATCACAAGCACCACCCTATAATACTCTAAAATAACGCATGAACTAGATTTATTAATCTTTTTTGGAAAACAAGCCTGACAAGATCAAAAGAGAAATTCTATTTCTGAATTAATTTAATTTCTATGCAATTGGGTAAAGGTGTTTTTTTTAATATTATCTACTATAATCATCATAACACAGAATTTTGGACCAATCAACACCAATCAACACCGAAATTCTTATTTCTAGAGTGGTTATACCTATGTAAACAAAGAACAAAAATGGCGGCAAATGCGAAATCTGACAGCTCGACAGTCAATTGGAAGTTAAGGAAGGTGTGCAGGTGGATATAACTTATCACCACCTTATTATACAAGAGGGAGGAAAGATACCAGAGTGACAGTCAAACTCATTGATAGAAAATAAACTAACAACACCATGGTTAAAATCCAAAAAGACAAACAGACACATATTTGTACACAAGACACAACATAGATAACTAAAATTAAGCAACACGAACCCCAATAAAAACTGGGGATGATTTCAGGTGCTCTGGAAGGTTAAGCAGATCCTGCTCCACATGTGGCATAAGTCGTGTTGCTCATGTTATTACAAACCCGGCAAATAGTCCAATTTTGTAGGTCACAATCAATTTAAAAAAGACGTGGATTGGAGTTAAGACATAAGGAACATATCCGATACCATCTGGGAAACGGTTGTTCTATCAGTCAACGAACTCGTGATGGCGTCCGCAAAATTTAGGAATGGGTAATTTCAACATCACCATTTGGAACTTTTGATTTAATAGCTTCCTTGTAAGCAGCAACCCGCTTCCAAGGAAATCATGATAGGAAATGCAAGCCCGGGAATATCGTTTCAATTTGGAGATATATACTCTGTATGCAGGTGCTGCTGCAATGTTGCTACATAAAAATTGAAAGTTCACAATTGAGAAGCCGAAGTCATCTCTTTTATCGTAAAATTATGTTTTCAATCGACCCTCATTGTCGATTTCAAGATGTAAGTCAAGATATGAGGCAGACTTAACTGTATCTGTTTTATCATTTATTTCTGGTTTGATGTGATAGATACGTTTAACATAGTCACCAAATTTTGAATTATTTAGTGAGAGAACATTATCTATTTAGCGTAAAGTAAAGTTAAAGGATATTGCTAGCTTCTTACATTTCTTAAGTTCCTTTATGAAGTCAGCATCATAATAATAAAGAAAAAAGATGACAAGAAGAGGGACACACTTGGGTCCCATTGGAATGCCGACATTCTGTTACAAAACAGGTCATCCAAACTTAACAAATATGTTGTCAATCAAGAAATCAAGAAATTAAGAATCTTGATAATGTCAGTTTATGTACCTATACATCTTCGGATTTCAAATGTTTTGCTTTGAGCGTTCCTGATGAAGGTAAATCCAGAAAAGCGCTTCGGACGCAAGATATTATTAAACGTGATGTTTTTAAATATTTTTCAGAGAATATTTTGTTTGAATCAGATGGAATCTTTACAAAGAAGGTTTGATCCCTTCCTAAGACAAGATATTTGTATCTACGTTGGTCATCTTTTCATGAAACAAAGCAATACCAATTTTTTCAATTTGTCTTTTAGTTTGAAATGAATAATACTTGTGTAAATTGTAGAAAAGTCAAATGTTTTATACTATTCCTTATTGCAACATGTGATTGTATGTATTCTAAAAGATCTTTGAATTTTTTTAGTATCCACAACTGATTCACGCCACCTCTAGAATAGGCAGTTTCACGATAACTTTGAAGCCCGGCATTGGTTGCTGATAAACTAGATGTTAATAGTTAAATGTTAAAAAGAGGTATAGTGGTGCACTTGGAATATACAGTGAGTTATTTGTAAGGACACATGTATTTTTGGTATACAATACAGTGATGGAAGATCCAGTATTTCATATTTGGTTGAAATTCCAAGGGAATATTAAACAGACCTATGATAATCCTGTATTTCATATTTGGTTAAAATGCCAAAGGAATATTAAACAGACCTATAATAATCCTGTATTTCCTCTTTGGTGAGTGTCGTGAGGGTATAATGTTGAGTTTCCAAGTGAATTATCAATACCTAGATATAGGAAGATGTTGTGTGAGTGGCAATGAGACAACTCTCCATCCAAAATAACAATTTATAAAAGTAAACCATTACAGGTCAATGTACGGCCTTCAACACGGAGCCTTGGCTCACACCGAATAACAAGCTATAAAGAGCCCTAAAATTACTAGTGTAAAACCATTCAAACGGGAAAATCAACGGTCTTATCTATATAAAAAACGAGAAACGAGAAATACGTATAAATTACATAAACAAACGACAACTACTGTACATCAGATTCCTGACTTAGGACATTTATCGAGCAGTTTATGAATGAGATTTACCCACAAAACCGATGTTGTTTGGGGTATTATCTGCGGGAACAACAACATATTCGTCATGCAGGTAGGACAAGTGTTTTGCAACATTTGGGTCTTCAAGATTAACGTAGCATGGGTATTGATAGACCCATTTAGTTTCATAATTCTGATTTGTATCAACGACCTCACAGCCTTAATCTATTCGGAAAGAGTATCTACGTCTTCTTTCTCACGTTTAGTCCATTGCCTGGCATAATCCTCGACTGAAAACATTAGTACTTTGAAGTTGTTTATATCAAAATAATGGATCTGGGCTCACGATATTTCGGACCTTTAGATAAAACCAATCGCAGAGGTGTTATTTACAATGTTTAGGTCTCAGGTAATAACATGGCCAGCCGGATTATATGTGAATTTGGAACTAGCACAGATGCAATCAGGATAAATAGACTTGAAGTCGTCAATATTGAGATCCTGCAAAACGTGTTGGTAATTGAAAGTTTTAGTTGCAATTGGTTTGGTATAGATATAAGAAATTATTGGCACAGACTGATCTTTGAAATAAGGAGGTGTTTTCGACTGAACTGATTTATGATGAAGGATATTGCCTATGTTAACGCCATCTCATATCTTTGTTGGCAAAGGAAAGCTTATGAAAAGATGTTTTCTCTTTTTCATTTTTTCTAATGCGAACTGTTTTGAAAAGTCTGTGACTTGCAACATCCGAAATGATAGCTGTAAGTTTGTATTGCTTTGAATGAGGGTACTATGTAACAGTGGTTTCCAAAAATCAACATGATAAATTGAACAGAGAATAAAGTTTTGAACACCAAAAAGATCAATAAAAAATGAAATAAAAAACTCGTGCGAATGTAATGAATACCTGACGGCTTAAAAATAGCAGCAAATCATTAATAGAGACATTATGCAGAGTAAGTGATGTGGAATGACGATGACATTAACTGCGTCTACGTCGAGAAGATTGAAAATATGCATCACATTCACCGAGCTGCAGGATGGACTAGATAGCAATTTAGTCATTGCAACCATATGGTGTCGTAGTTACCAATATAGTTTCCAAATAAAACGTAAAGATGTTACAACTCATATCATTTCTATTTTTAATGTCATTTGGATACCAATTATGTCCAAACAAAATAGCAGACTCGCAAAGTATATTGACCAAATCAAAACAAAGGGAGTAAATGTTTAACATTTTATTAAAACAACTAAAACCCAGAGTATGTAAACCATTTCACAATCATTGACAACATCAGAACTGAAATACTTAGTACAAAGACCTGATATCATAAAACCACTACATACCTTAAAGCCAGAGAAGAAAAGAAAAAAAACAAAAAAGAGCAAGATGATTCAAATCCTAAAACTATTCGGGTATTAAATGTCAACTTACAGTCAATAAGAAACCAACGAGGTGAAGTGATAAATCTTATTGAAAGCACAAAGACATTATGTTGGAATTAAGACTTGGCTGGATGCATCAATAAAAGATACATATTTCTCAGACGGATATAATATATACAGGAATAAACGGAACCTAGTTTGAAAAGGGTGAGGGGAACTAACAGCAGTCAATGACGCATACATTGCATCATCAGTATCAGAACTGCAAACCAACTGTGAGATTGTTTGGTGCAAGATAGAGATTATTGGGCATCACACCGTCTATCTCTCCAGTTATTACAACCCTATAACATCAAATAAAAAGGGATATACGGAATATGGAACAATCACAGAAAGAGTGTATATTAAGAAATGGTTGTTTCATCTTAGCTGGTGACTTCAACCTACCAGGCTTAGGCAATGTTAGATGTATGAGTTTTTATTAGTTGTTAGTAGCTTTGAACTAGCCGTCAGTAACTGCGAGTACTCTCAGATCTGTTCTTTTTGTGGTTGTGATATACAAGCAGCCGGTCACGTCCACTCTTTGTAGAAATTCTGTTTGTATTCATTTGATTAGTTGAGCCATTTTTCAACTGCTTGTTTTTGTTCGTTCTTATGTTGTACAGTTACACCATTGTTCCCGGTTAGAGTAGGGTTGGAATCCCGTGTACATGTTTAACCCTGCCACATTTTCCTGGTGTATGTCCCAAGTCAGGTGCCTGTTATTCAGGGGTTATTCGTTTGTTGATGTGTTACATATTTGTTTTTCGTTCCTTTTTTGTACATAAATTATACCGTTAGTTCTCTCGTTTGAATTGTTTTACATTTGTCAATTCGTGGCCTTTTAGAGCTGACTTTGCGATATGGGCTTTGCTAATTGTTGAAGGCCGTATGGTGACCTATAGTTGTTATTGTTTTGTCATTTAGTCTCACGTATAGATTTGTCTTATTGGCTATCATACCACATCATCCTGCATATAGCAAAGGAATAAAGCTGTGTTGCAAATCACGAAAAGTGTAACGATAATGTCATGTTACAACTTGTAAACAAGCCTTCTAAAGGACCAAATTCACTATTCATTGTGGTAACAAATCATCCAGATATCTTCCTGAGAGTTGAAACCTTACGCCGACTTTTTTTTATAATGAACTTTCTTTATTGTAACAAATAGACTAGCACTAATTGTATGAACAAAGGTATACAGAATGGCATTTTCACACAAAGGAAGTATTAAATAATAGAACAACAACTAAATATAAATGATGGTGCAATAATAGGTTGAAAATAAATAAATATCTTATAACATTGAAATTTTATTTGTTCCAAAGACATGGATGTAAGCAACGATACAACAGCTATAGGTTACCGAACAATCTTGCAATATACATAAGTGGTATTTCAATCAAAATTTAACATTTATTTTTTATTCTATGATAGGGGCCCAGGGACTCCAGTATTTGTTATTTTCCTCTACAGAGAGGTTTTTAAATGAAATGTATTTTTCTAAGTTCAAGTGTCCCTTAAATAGTTTTTTTTTAAAGCATTTAAACTTGGCAAAACTTCTTGTAGTTGTGTACGGTAGATATAATATTTTGAAAGTAGAATAATCTTATTTTTAACAAAATTCAATATAATATTTTCGTAGATACCAAATAAAATAATCATAATATTCAAAGGCAGTTCAATATTTGTCATTTAAAAAATCCAGATGTTTAGTGCATGACAGAGACTGGCGACAATCGGACAGCTCCAAACCTCCAAAATAAATGTTCTTTGGTCTCTGGTCCTTCTTTACAAAATGTACATATATTGTTACTATTTTCATCTTGTAAAGTAGTGAATTAGTTCTCAAAATTCTATGGACAATTCTATATTGGAACCAGCAAAGCTTAGTGCTTTAAGTATATTGTGTACACGAAGTGTGTTTTTTTTCTCAGTTAATACCAGTCAGTGGCGGATCCAGAACTTTTCTTAAGGGGGGGGGGGGGGGGGGCGCTGACTGACCTAAAAGGGGGGGTGCTCCAGTCATACGTCAATGATTCCCTTTATAATCAACTATATGCCTTAATAGCTTGCTGTTCGGTGTGAGCCAATTTTTAAAAATTGTGACTTGGCTGGAGAGTTTTCTCACTGGCACTCATACCACATCTTCCTATATCTACATGTATATAAAATCAGATATGAATGATGCCATATTACAAGAAGAGGTGGAGATGTATTTAGAGGAGGAATCTGCAACCATTGTTGCCGTTTACCAACTAGAGGAAAGAGGAAGTATGACCCGAACGATAACGCTGTATGGAGTTTGACAAGATCCAGACCCTCAGAGTCCAGACCGGCTCATTTGAAAGATTATGACTTGTTATCTTCATATGAAATCCAGCAACAAAAGCTTTACAAATTTTTCTCAGAATATGGTGAAATTTTGTGGAAAGTAACACAAAAAGATCGATATCAATAATTTCTGCCACAGCATTTGCAAATTTCAAATGTTAGTTCGCTTAACTACCGGATCATATGATTTACTCCGGATTGCATTTAAAATTTAAACGGAAATTCCCATTTCTATTTATAGGAACTGTTTACCCAGCTATTGTGGAAACGAAAGGCTCTCAGGAAAGGCTAGACAAATTTTCTTTGTGATTTTGTAACATGAAAGGTAAATATTTTTCAAGCAGATACGCAACTTGAAACACAAATTCAAACCTTTTATAAAAGCTTATTAATTTGCACCAAACTGAAAGTAAAAGTATCCCTATTTGGGCGTTTTTCAATAAAAGTGTATATTTCAGACCTAAAAAAAATGGAAAATCAAAATGTCTAAAATTTAATTTCAAGAGTTATTTTGAATACCTCTATTATAGACCTGTTTGTAAACAAAAAGTGCAATCTTAAATACTCCTTAAAATGATATTTTTTTCATAATTTGAGTACTGTTACGTAGGGGACAAAAACGAAACTGCTTCTAAACACACATATGTTTGCAATTTTAAATGTTTCCTATAGACATTCAAGTTTGTTTACTTTATATACTAGGAAAATCTATTTTTTTCTGAATTGGAGAACCATTTTTTATCGATAAAGATTAGACATTACTTCACATATGAAGGTACAACTCGTGTTACGTAGTGGACATTTTGATGCGTTTCGTAGGTGACAAATCCGTTTCGTAGTGGACAAAAAGTTTCGTAGTTGACATCAACCCTATTCTATGTTAATAAACACATAATACAAATTACATGAAACTAACCCTTGGTATTTGCTTTGCACGAATATAATTGAAAAAAGAGTAAAAAAAGACTGCATGGTAGTGGAAGTGTCCCCTACGAAACGTTTTTCTCCCATACTTGTTTCGTAGGTGACCGTTTCGTAGGGGACGTATTCACATGTTTTATTTTTTCCCCACAATCCCTTTATTGCAAAAGTAACAAGACTGATTGTATTTATCAAAACATGTATTAAGCTGTACACTGATATTTTTTTCATAATTTTAAAACCAGATACTGATGGAGATTTGACCCGTTTCGAAGTGGACATTTACAAAAATACGGTATCACTCTGGTCCATTTGATGTGCTCAATATTTTTTACCAACAATTTAATTGCCGTTATAAAAGCATCACTTCTTTTGTAAGACCCTAATGTTTATATCTCTTGCAAACAAACATTACATTGATTTTATAAAACGGTTTATTAGCAAATTTTAATGACTTCGTTTCGTAGTGGACATTTCGTTAAGGACACACCTTCTGAAATTAAAAATCCTATGTTAAAAGCTGTTTATTATAATATAATGGCTCTAAACATAATTTTGAATTATTAAAGAACTTATATTAAGTAAAAATAACATTTACTTCTACATTTTTTACGATATTTTATACGAGTAGGAATGTTGAACAGGCGGTCTAGGGACATGTCATTTTGGTTGTTTTTGACCATTCAGGAATCAATAAATTAGCAATCCCTTTAAAAAAATACTGTTTCTTTGCTTAAAAATGTTAAATCTAATTCAATGTACTGACTGCACAAAAAATTACTTGCAAAGACCAAACACATTTTTCTTAAAGTGGCTAGGACAAGAAAATACGTTTTTATTGAAATTGGTTCTTTTAAATGAAAATTCACATTAAATAGCTGCATTCCTGCATCAAATTTTGCTAACTTGATAGAAAATCTGGACCTTTGGTTCTCTGTTTTTTACTTTACAATCCAAGATGGAGGAAGACACCCATACCACCTTAAAGTTTTTTTCCCCTCCAAGTAAATCTCTTCACATTAGTGTAAAATTCTATAAATGGATCAACTAGATTAAAGTCTTCCATTAGCTGTAATACTTTTTCTCTAGACGTTGGGTTGTTGGTATTAACGTAATTATGAGTGTCAAGAGTAAAACTTTGAATGAGGTTAAAATCACCACAACAAATACACGATTGGTTATCAAATTCCTCAATAATGTGTGCCACCTTTTGATAAAAGCAAGGAGTGTCTACATGTGGCCCATAAATATTTACTAAGGTAATTCTTTGTTCTTCAATTGTAATGTCCAATCCAAGAGGATTTCCACCCTCATCTTTTTTTAACTTTGTGAATTTGAAGATCAAAGTTTCATTAAAAAAGATGGCCACACCTTTCTGATTGGATGTAAATGAATTGAAAAGGCATTCTCCCTTTCACTGATTTTTAATGTTAATTTATCTTGTGACGGAGTGTTTTTGAAAGCATATTGTATATTGTATTGTATTGTTCTGTAAAATGTGTTTTGTCCTTAAGACGGTATATATTAAAAAGTTTTGACCTTAAATAGTCCAAACATCTCTCCGTTTCTCCTTTGTATGAAGACCTTGACACTTATAAAAACATATTTAAAGAATATCACCCTTCATGCATGTGTTAAGCTTTATCAATATGTATAACTCTAATGATGAGTGAGTATACATGGATATACCATGAAATTGGTGAAAACAAGGGACTTTTAGAATTATTTTGCTTTAAACTGTGTAGTTTTTCAAGATCTGTAAAACTTTAAGACATATATGTAATTTACAATAAATGCATATATATGAAAACATACAATACACTAGCAAGACAGAGTCCAACATTAAAATCAAATATTAAATCTGCACTCTGAGACATTCACTGTTGTTGTATAGGATATTCACTCTAAATGGTCTACGCGAACTTTCTAACCATGACATCGTTTTCGCAGAAGTGAATCTCAACCCCCGGAAATCTATCCAAATCCAAGGATTATACCATTATAGAGGAAGGCAAATATGAAAGTTGACCTGCAAAACCTACACAAAGATAACACCTCAATGAATGAACAGTAAACAGGAGTAAATGCACTGTGGACACACTTTCAAACTAAATTGTAAGAAAGCATAGGTAAAAATGTACAAAAAAAGACAACTAGAAAGAAAGATGGTAGTCCATGGATTACAACCGACATCAAAAAGTTAGAGGGATAAATGGAATAAAAGAATGAAAAATATAGAAATGGAGGAGACAAAGACAAGTTTAAAGAACTATAACGACGAACACAGAGAAAAATCAGGAAAGCTTACTGGAATTACATCGACAGTATAGTCTCACCACCAGATCTGAATATACCACAAGAAAAATCAAACTGCATGAAGAGATACTGGACCTTCATAAAGCACAAGAGGTCAGGTAGGAGTAAATTATAACCCTTAAAATCTAATGGAACTCTACACTCAGAACCAACAGAAAAAGCAGATATACTCAATAGACAATTTTAGAAAGCCTTTTCAGACAAAACCAACATATAAAACCAAGAATTCTAAAAGAAGTGTAATATGTCGGGAAACTTTGAAAAGATTTCCAACATCAAAATAACAGATAAGGATGTGACATACTAATGAAAAACTAAATCCAAACACAGCAGCTGGACAAGACAACACAACACATCGAGTCCTTGATTGGGCACTAACTGTCAAATTCATGTTCACCGATTTGACTCAAATTTTCATATTTGAAACAAAACAATGTAAAAAGTAAAATCACAAAAATACTGAACTTAGAGGAAGATCAATTGGGAAAGTCGATAATCACATGGCAAAACCAAATAACAAAACGCATCAAAAACGAATGGTCAAGAACTGTCATATTCCTGACTTGGTACAGGCATTTTCAAATGTATAAAACATTTATTCAAACTATTAAAAGTCTAAAATAAATAATTAACAAGGCATGGGGATGATAATACGTAGCTTCGTTCCGTGTGTATTTTAGTCTGGACGCCATCTAATTAAGTATCGAGTTGCCGTCCAAAGTCATCCGATGACCATATAAGCGATGTAAACATAATAATAGATATAAATAGATTAGACAAACTCGTGCTTTTTTATTTTTCTAGGTCTGTTTGATTTTATATTAAAGTTAAAACTACATTTTTATCATCGTTTTAACCTGTATAAGAATGATTTTTCTTGCGGATAAAATCAATAAATCTAATGATTTACATTTTGTTCACTTTCAATGTTGATTTTATTTTCCTTTAAATAACTTTACACATATATTTCACGTGTTATACATTTCTAACTAAGGGGTTGATTTGAAAAGAGGGACGAAAGATATATCAAAGGGACAGTCAAACTCATAAATCTAAAATAAACTGACAACTATATGGCTAAAAATGAAAAAGACAAACAGACAAAAAATAGTACACATGACACAACATAGAAAACTAAAGAATAAACAACACGAACCCCATAACGACGTACACAGAGAAAGTTCACATGACTACAGATTCAATGAGGTCGAATTATTTACTTGCGGGTGATAAATTCATCATCAATGTTTATCAGCTTATTTTGACAAAATTGATCCATACTGGCTGCTAAAAGCGAATAACTATTTCACCATTTCACTTACATTAATGATTAAACGAAAAAAATATATTATATTTTTTTTTATATACATATATCTCATACCGAGTGCCCCTTTAAAGAACTTGCATAAATTAAAGCTCAAATACTGACTATACTACGCCGCTCTTATCTTACAGGAGAAATGGCAAGTATTTGTAAATCAGCTAAAATCTGTCCAAAAATACGTTCCAAATAATCATAGACCAGTTTCGAATTCACTCACCTGTATATCATGCAAACTATTGGAGCCTATTGTCACTGGTCACATTATGTCTCATACAGATGCACAAAACATCATGTATTTACTACAAGAGAGGCTATGATGTTAGTCACAGCTAATTGCATTTATCGGTGACGTAACTGTCAACTTGGATGAAATATTGTCTCATAATGGTATTATCCAAGTCATTCGATTAGGTTAGTCATAGCCTTCTCATCCACAAACTGAATCAACATGGGATAAGAGATAAAAATAAATGAGTGTATATAGAACTTCTTCAGTGATAGAACACAGCTAGTAGTGGTGGAGGGAGAAACATCAACCTCTATACCTGTGGAGACCGGCGTACCCCATGGATCAGTCTTGAGACCTATTATTTTCCTGTTCTATATAAATGAGATGCCCCAGTGGATTCAATCATCTGTACGACTCTTTGCTGGTGACACTATTGCGTAGGTCACAATTCCATTCGATGTAGATTCAGCAAACCTGCAAATGGACCTTGATAATCTGGCTGAATGGGAAACGAAATGGATCATAAAAGAGGGACGAAAGATACCAAAGGGATAGTCAAACTCGTAAATCTAAAACAAACTGACAACGCCATGGCTAAAAATGAAAAAAGACAAACAGAAAAACAATAGTAAATTAAACATGACACAACATAGAAAACTAAAGAATAAACAACACGAACCCCACCAAAAACTAGGGGTGATCTCATAAAGTTACATCATGATAAATGTAACGTACTCACCATCTCCATAAAGCGAAGTTGAGGTAAATACAGTTACATACTACATGGCTATAACCTTGAACACCTCACATCAACGAAATACTTGTGACGTACCATTGCATCAGATCTAAAATTTTGTAAACATATAGCAACGCCTGCTCCAAATAGTTATCACCAGTTCCAGGATTATAGTTTAGTACGCCAGACGCGCGTTTTGCCAAAGCAAAAATACAATCAGTTTTCTGAAAAGGAACTTAACCATCTGCAATAAGTCTGTAATGGAAAAAAACATATGTGTCACCTGTCACACCAGTATTGCAATATGGCAGTTCAGTATGGGACCCGTAACAACAAAATAATATTTATAGATTGGAAATGTTTAAAAGAAGGGCAGCAAGGTATGTTACTAGAAGATATCACAACACTTCATCTGATAGTAACATGCTTGAACATCTAGAATAGACTACCTAACAAGAAAGAAGAAAACAAAGCAGACTGATAATGATGTATAAGCTTAAAAATAACTATGTAATGATCGATACATCAAATAAGCTGATACCAAATGAAAGTTCCTCCGGGAATAACAAATAAGAAAGCATTCAGAATACCATCATGCAAAACAACAGTTCGGAAGGAGTCGTTCTATCCTAGACAAACATGAGAGAGTGGAAGACCTTGCTCTACACTAGTAGTGCCGTGTCCTTCATTTTTCAAGGCTCAGAACCTGTCAGTAAATTAAATGACAAGGTTTTTATTCGCACCTGTGTATTAATTTCACCCAGTTTTTGTTTTTGTTATTAAATTTAAAAAATGTTCATGCGCGCACTCCAAAAATGTGGCAGGATAGTCAACAAGTTGACGACGGCCGCTTACTGGAAGAAAAAGAAGAGGAAAAGATGTAAGAAATCTTTTTAGAAGAGGTTTTTAAAGCGTGGGCAGAAATTCAAAAACATATATACCAAAAAGGAAAGATAATTTAAAAAAGTCACACGTTAGAATAATGAAAATTTAAGGAAATGCATCTGTTTTCTATAAAGACTGGTCTGATAAAGTGATCTTGTTAATACATTGTGCATGTGTTAGATAACGAGGATAAATCTTAAAACGTAATCACTGTATGAACAGAAAGTTGAAGAGCACAGGTTACGTCAAAGAATATCTCGTCCATTTTCTAAAAAATGTTCAGTGGGAGATCTAGATATAAAGACGTTGCTGATAAATATATCAATTTCACAAACAGTACATGATGGTTTTAAACTATAGATAATAGGAACTAATGCTGTTTGTCATCTTTATTACGTGTTATAGTGGTCTTTTTATTTGTCCTTGTACATATTAACTTTTACTGTTTTGTTAATAATCTTTTGGCGTGGTCGGTTTTTCTATATCCCACCACTTGGTATTGTGCTATGATTAATTTTGTATTCTTGTCTTTATTTTTTGCTTAATAATAATAGGGTTTTTGTTTATAGAATTTCTATATGTCGTTTTCTTTTTTTCTATTTTTCACTTTTTATATATGTTATCATTTATAATGTCTAAGATTATACTATAATTGTGACTTCTGTAATCCAATTTTTGACATGTTTATCTATTGTCCCTTGGTTTTTTTCCACATATTGATGTCAATATATTTCTATTTAAGATTGTAACACAATGCTGACTGATATACCGATATTTTAGAACTTTTACCTAGTACATGTATATAATTGAGAATGGAGCAGTAAATTGCAGCCCCACCTCCACCCCTTGACCCAAAGATGTCTATGTAAAACACTAGATAAATTCGTAAAATTCAGATAGAAAACTAAAGATAATCAACTTTCGGCATTGATTTATGTACTTCATTCAACAGATCATTATGATTTTAACAATAATGGCATTTTAAACATATGCCGACCTGGCTCTCAGCTTTTAGTTAATAATAATATTCAAGAATACGGCTAAATTGTAATGGGTACGGGGAAAGTTGGTACGGGATACGAGTTACACATTTTGCACCATGAACATGATTTGCAAACACGCGCTTTAAGTAAACTACCTAAAAAAAAAAAAAAAAAAAAAAACAGGTTGCTTTCATGATAATCAAAATTTGGCGGAAAGTATAAAGGCCATCTTTTTATTTTTGTCTTGTTTTGTTTGTATATTTTAGGTGTCCCAACCTGTATGTGTCGCCTTTTTGTGTCGACACCACGTCTTTTCAACTCCGCATCGCTGAAGGCAAATGCAACATTACAGTCGATAAATTCATTCATCTTGAAAACGATTCCCTATGATTCGCAAAACGACTTCCTTCACGGCCTTTTTTGTATTATTACAATCGATGTTGCTGATGAATTTCGCGGGGAATTTTCGCTGCTATTTTCGCTGCTAATTATATATTTGTCTGATAATGTATGTTTGATGAAATGGTCTTATGGTATGATGAAATACTCGTACAGTGTAATCACATAGTCTACAATTATATAGATGACACCTTGTGATATCAGAACTGTGATCTTGGTATTGAAATATGTCTTAATTGTTCCATGTTATATCGAGATGATTAAATAGTATACAAATTTAATATTATAATATACTGAGGTGACAAAATAGTATGAACAAGTTGCTTAATAATATATGTAGATGTCTTCATAGTATAAAATGTATCTTTATAACATGTATAGCAATATCACAGACTAGTTATTACCAATGTTATTTCAATTGATCGGGTGGAGGTTACGTTTTAATTTGCATAAGAACAGTTTATTTGAATATGTGTGTGATAAGTATGATGACCGTTATAATTATTACTGATTTCTAATCACCTATCAGTGTCACCATCCGGATATACATATGAACTGAGTTATAATATTGGACGAATAAATCAACACTTCATTGATGAGTTTATCACGACACACCTGTCTATAGATGGACTGCTCTTAAATAATCGGACCGGTTACACCCCGACAAGTCAAGTGAAATAAATCAAGTAATAAGTAAAATGACAAATCAGTATAAAAATGTAGCTCCATATTATATCAAGATAACATCATAGTATGAAATGTTATCTTCATAACACAGTGAATTGACAGAATAGTATGAATAAACTCATCATAGCTACAGGGATTGAAATTTTATATTTATGCCAGACGCGCGTTTCATCTACAAAAGACTCATCAGTGACGCTCGAATCAAAAAGTGTTAAAAAGGCCAAATAGAATACGAAGTTGAAGAGCATTGAGGACCAAAAATTCTTAAAAGGTTTGCCAAACACAGCTCAGGTAATCTAATCCTGATGAAAAAGTAGATCCAAATTATATCACAGCATCTTTAGATAGGAAATTGACCGAGTATTATAGTAAAATGTTGTTATAGTATGAAACATTTGCTTCATACGTGTACCCTTAATGATATGGTGATTGTTATACATAAGGAAGTTTTGGCGTTCCATAAGTCATTAACCGATAATAAACTAAAATAGACATTCAAATTTCTTCAAAATTCCCGGTTATATGTAAACTTTACAATCGTTAAATAAATTTATCCGACTGGATTATCTTAATTTTTTAAATCTTGTCTCGTAAACTGATTAATATGTTTTGTTTTTTGATAGATTTCGACTATAAATTTAAAGATTTTTGTTATTTGTAATTTGAAAACCCTAATAAAGATAGCAAAACACAATTTTATATTTTTATTTAAATTAACGACTGGATGCAAAAGCCAGATAGATTAATTAAACGATAAAAATATTTTTGTCAGCGATTGAACAATATCTATAAAATATGAAATAGCACGATTAACACTATTTTTACTATTTATAATTGTGTCGGTACATTTAAATTTTACAGAGTAATCTACCCTTTCTTAACGGAAACCAGCTAGACACGGAAGTAAAGAAACGAAAGCGGGAGCTTCTCCAATCGCTAAGATTACAAAGAAGGTAAGTAATCATTACTTTTATGTGATGATATTTGAAGTCTAGATTGATAAAACAAAAGAGTTCGCTAAATTCCTGTATTTATGTACATTTTGTATTCATTACATAAGTTCTATTGAACTCTTATTTTGACGGTTGTTATGTATCTAAGATAATGTGTGTATACATTTAAAAAAATCATTTACTGATATAAAAACCTCAATATTTTCAATATACATTTCTAAATATTAGTACAATCACATACAAACAATATTTTAGGAAACGGGTAAAGTGAAATACACAATGTACTAACTGAAGAATGAATGTTTATTCCGGAGTAAACAAAATTTGTTGACAAACAAAGTAAAATGCTTGATTATCTGGTGCAGCAATCCTGGTTTTTTTCAAGCAAACTTCGTGTGCGAAATGGAATTCTAATTTTATGAATAACCGAAACAAGATATTCCAGTGTTATCTCTTGCTGCGCACGCAGCCTGACTAGTCAATCCATAAGATGATGCATGTTCCACGTGCATTTCCTCATTCTGTTACTGAAGATTGCCAGCTCAGAGAAAAAAAATGTTACTGCAAAATCTAATTATAAGCCTAACGAAATCAACCAGGAATAAACTTCAGGAAACGAAAGACAATAAACTTCATTAAAGAAAAGTTGTCCTGTTGTGGATAATTTTCTCATATATATTATACCACATTTCTCAATTACGTACTTCTTGTTGATTTTATAATCCTGTTAACATTTGTGTATTTCTTTTGTTTTTGTGTTATGTATTTTAGAACACTTAAATAGAAATCTTCTAAACAAATCAAACATTTAATATCATTTATTTTGATAATCCTGTGAACCTTGTTGTTTCATGTATTAACAATTTGTCAGGCCTATTTCGGATGCTATACAAGCTGAAGATAGAGCCAACAACATCACTAATTTCAATGAAAGGTGTTTAATGTCTTAAGCTTGATTTGTACCGATGATAAAATTTCATTCAAGACAATATCAACATTCCAAGTAAACTCATATTTTGACGTTGGTGTCCTTTCATTGAAAATGGCTCACATATGTCGAATAATAAGAGGATGCTTTCATACTTTTACACTATCAATTAATTGATGATTCTTTGAAATTGCAGACTATAATTATTTATTGTTTTATATTGTAAACCAGCTTTGAACAATTTTGTGAGAAATTCAAATACAGTAGCCAAAGGGGCAAGAAAAGGATTAACTGATTGTTCACTCCAACAGCTGACCCATTTTCCCAAGGATCTCTTGTAAGAAAGTTGGATTCCTGGTCTCCATGCTTTTCCATGAACCTCTGTAGCTGCTTTTGATTGTCCCTTTGTAGTACCTCGTTCCTTGAAATTTTCCATGCCAAACGAGTGAGAGACCCTGTTTCAGTTGGTGTGGTTCCCCCTGGGATGAAATCAAAATATTTCGAAATATTAGTATTTTATTGATTCTTGTATTAACATTTCCAATAACATTGGATACCATGGTTGTGTTTGCCATGCAGGGGCTATTGCTAAGAACGTTGCCTTGTTCTTCCTGACTTTGAAAAGACAACGATCTTTCATTGAAAAAGGGGGAAGCATAGCCCTTAAATGTTGTCGATGGTATCAGAAATGTGCCTAGTACATATCTGAATGGATCTGGTTTTCAACTCACAATTTATTCGTGAAGCGAACAGGTCTATCCATAGGGGACCTATTTGGTCTTGAATTTGTTAAAAATATTTTGATCTAGACTCCAATCGCTGAGTCGTATATATTTCTCGAATGCCAGTCGGCTATAAGATTTTCTGTCCCTGTAAGGTGCTCTGTAGTGAGACTTATGTTTCTTTCCTGACACATGTTCCACATTTTTTTTTATTATTTGATTTAAATCTTTTGATTTTGTGTTCCCCATTCTGTTTCAGTATGATATTGCTAAAGTATTGTCTATTTTTAAAAGGAACGGCCAAATGAAGCCTTTCTTTTGTGAATGTTTGCATTGTAAGAATAGCTGTCAATATTTTTTTTTGGGTATTAATGTGGAAATTTGAGTCTTTCTTTCACCATATGCCACCTGTACTTTCGTCTTGAAAAAAAGCCCCCCTTCTCAAAATCTTTGGACAAGGCGTTATATTTGCCTTTCCATTGAACTCTTCTATATTTGTAACCCACCAAAATAAAATCGTCTTTTGCTGTTTCTGAGAGAATTATTGTTTGTTCGAAGGACTTTCCTTTCAACAGACCCTTTATTTGATCCAATTGAAGAAAAAAACTTTGCAAATTTGTAGGAAATATTGCTTGCATAGAGATTGACAGCTTTCCTGTCAACTGTGCTAATTGCCTCACTGTCACAATGTCTGCACTTAACATTTATCTGCATTTTGTTTTATCCGAGATGCCTTTTCTGTTGGTTAATTAAATAGATCATCATTTCTACTGAATTTATCTGAAAAACCATAAACTCTATCTTTTGAGTTGTATTAATGCTTGATTTTTTTGCAATTTATCAGTAATCCTAGTTTTTGGATTTCTGTGAAATTCCAGTGTTTGGGGGTTTTCTGCCTTGAAGAGTATGTCGTTTAGATATATGATTATACGAACACTTATCGTTCGCAAGATACCTATTACTGATTTCATTTTTTTGGTGAACAACAATGGACCATCTGCTAACCCGAAGGATAGGGCTGTGTACTCGATTAAGGGTCTTTCCCATTTGAACATCCTGCTGTGGCTTTGACTGATGGACAAAACTGAATATGCCTTCTAAAGATCTATTTTTAGCATGAAATCGGCCACTTTTAGCAGGTCTTTGATCAAGAACAGGACATTCATGTTGTAAAGTTGGTACATTACATATTGGTTTAAATGTTTAAAGTTTAACACTGGATTTGATCTCTATCTTTTTTGGTTATTTAAAACCAATTGCTGATTGGATGAACTATAAAATTCCGAAAATAACGCCAGATGATATAAATACTTTAATATAATAGAATAGCATTATTTATGTATTGATGTCATATTAATATTTTTTAAACATTTAAAATTTTATCTACCTAAAGAATCCCTGCACTTCTTGTACTAATGAAACAGGGACCTTCACTGAGATAACTGTGTCAGTGGAGTAATTGTTAACAACTGTTGTTGAATAAAAAAACCAATTGCTTAGGAATTGATCCCTGCATGGTTTTACTAGTACAATGACTTCTTTTGTCAACATTTCTTTGACCTCCAGATCTGTTGACATCAGGTGATTTTCTTTTACAGTCATTATTTGATCTTTCAGTTGTAACGGACGTGACTGAAAATTGTCCTCTACATTTTAGATATCTTTTAGTATCTTTTTGTCTGAGGTGATTATTTCCCAGTTCTTTACAAAATGTTTTAACCTTCCTTTTTTTAAAAGTCATCATACTTCATTTAAATCTGCACATTTGTAAGTTAGTTAGTTAGTTGAAAAACATCAAGTATCGGTACCTTATCCCGATCACGTTTTAACATAAGTAAATTACATATTTATACAGCTGTTAGTTTTTGTTAGTATTAAAATACAATTTTTCATACTTGAAAAAATTATAAACCATATCAGTAATTTAAAAAAAAGAAGTTTTCTATTTCGATAATCAAACATAATTATCAAATATAATAAATGCACAGGTTTTGAAAAAAATGTATATCTTTTATAATGAACTTCTTTTTTATTTGAAAATACACATAATGCATGAAAGTTATACATACATTTATGCACAATAGTTGTATACACTAAGCAGAAGAAATATAATATATTTGATACACACAGCTGTTATAGTTTGGTACATTGCAGAAAATGATTGCAAGACCAAGTCTGTTTGGATATGAAATATATATACAATATATGTGGAGTCTATTAGTTTTTTGTTTTTGTTTGTTCAGATTTGTTGTAATGTGGAATTCTCTCTTATTATAAGTAATAGAATAACTATATTTGATATGTGCGTACCTTGCAAGATCCTCATGTTTGTCAGACAGTTTTCACTTGACCTCGACCTCATTTCATGGATCAGTGAACAAGGTTAAGTTTTGGTGGTCAAGTCCATATCTCAGATACCATAAGCAATAGGGATAGTATATTCGGTGTACGGAAGGACTGTAAGGTGTACATGTCCAACTGGCAGGTGTCATCTGACCTTGACCTCATTTTCATGGTTCATTGGTTATAGTTACGTTTTTGTGTTTTGGTCTGTTTTTCTCATACTATATGCAATAGGTCTACTATATTTGTTGTATGGAATGATTGTAAGGTGTACATGTCTAGCGGGCAGATGTCATGTGACCTTGACCTCATTTTCATGGTTCAGTGGTCAAAGTTAAGTTTTTGAGTTTTGGTCTTTTTATCTAATACTATATGCCATAGGTCAACTATATTTGGTGCATTGAAATATTTTATGATCTTTATGTCAGTCGCGCAGGTTTTATTTGACCGTGACCTCATTTTCACGGTTCATTGCACAGTGTTAAGTTTTTGTGTTTTGGTCTATTTTTCTTAAACTATAAGTAATTGGTCAACTATATATGTTGTATAGAAGCATTGTTAGCTGTACATGTCTGCCTGGCATGGTTCATCTGACCTTGACCTCATTGTCAAGTTTCATTGGTCTTTGTTTAGTTATCGTGGTTAATGTTAAGTTTATGTGACAGTTGTAATAAAGCTTTATACTTAGGACTATCAACATAATATCAATGATTAGTATAGAAGGCGAGACATTTCAGCGTGTGCACTCTTGTGTTAGTATTATACATTCAATCCCCACATAACACACATAGTTTCTTGGTATTAGCATACCAAGTATTTCTGCACACAGTAGAAAATAATAAGGTGACAGGGGATTCGTTTAACCTTCCTGCTATAGAAATGTATTTTGATAGTGTCACTAGGTTTAGACTCTCCAATGAAATTAAACATTGTTTGTTTTGTCTAGATTTTTTGTGTGAATAAGGTTTGAAACAAAATTTAACAGACCTAATTCTACCTATTTTATTTCCTCTGTGAAAACCATTTTCTTGCCAGTTTCTTGTCTGTGAATGATTCGGAGGCCATGACTGAAAGGGTGGTTTGTATTGAAAAGATTTCTTTGGTTCCCATTGTTGACTTTGTTGCACCTGACGACGTGTGTCATAGTTGATCACCTTCTTCTTATGAATCTTGTTCTTTCGTCCAAGAGCTAATGCCAATTCGGAAGGTTCTTTAATTGTTTTGCTTCATTTTTTCAGCTCTTTTTTAATTCATTTCCAAAAAAAGCTTGTCGTTTACTGCTAAACATTCCTGTTTGTCTCTAAGAAGTGATCTAGTCTTCTTTTAATCGTTTATTCTTTGAAGGATTGACAAACGTCGCTGATAATTTATTGCAACATTAGATTGTCCTACCAAACAAATTGTTTTCTCTAATAGATCAAGAATATGACGGAAGTCAACGTTGTCAACATGCGCCTCGCACTAGGATCGTCACACCCATTATCGGTTTTTGATCGAATATCTTCGAATATCATTCATAAGTTACCAAGAGGTCCGATGATGTCTTTAAGTTTTGTCTGAATACTGACAAAAGCTTTATCAAACAGCGTATTTGTACAACGACTTCAGTCCTAATCTGACCTTTGCCTGAAGGGCCAAGTGAGATTTTCTCCTCATTTGGCGTCCGGCGTCCGTCGTCCTTCTTCGTCGTAGTCTGTCGTCATTAACTTTTTACAAATATCTTCTCCTCTGAAACTTCCGGGCCAAAATTAATCAAACTTTGCAATACTCAACATTAGCGTTTCTAGTTTGAAAAATATGTCCGATGACTCCGCTTACCAAACCAACATGTCCGAAATAGCTTAAAATAGAACAAAGGGTCTAGAATGAAGTTTTAACTTATATCTCTGAAACTAAAGCAATTGGAACAAATCTGACGGGGTAAAAATATTGATCAGGTTAAGATCTATCTGCCCTGAAATTTTTAGACGATTCAGACAACCTGTTGTTGGGTTGCTGCCCCCTGAATTGATAATTTTAAGGAAATTTTACATATTTTTATTGTATCTTGAATATATTATAGATAGAGATAAACTGTAAACAGCAATAATAATCAGCAATGTAAGATCTACAAATAAGTCAAAATGACCGTAATTGTCAATTGACACATTAAGGAGTTATTGCCCTTTATATTAAGTTAAAGTTACAGTAAATGGACAACGTCACAGATTTCAGTCAAATTTTGCATACAACTCTGTCTCGATGTACTTCTTATTCTAATATGACGTGCTTCATTCTCTTTGTGAATAAACCATGCTCTAAATCCAATAATTTGTTTTTGCACATGCGTTTATAGACTACTGCAGAATAATGAATTTTATCAAATTGGCATGCATTTAATTAATTTAGTTAACTTCAAACACTTCCAACCTCTTAAATGATGCATATGTTGTTACTAATTCAGTTTTTATGACTGTAACGTGTTGCAAATCGAAATTAACAAATTTGACCTAGATACGACAACGGCTGTTAAAACTCCTCCATCTGAAAAATCTCATTGCCAATAAACAAACAAACAACGGGAAGTTCAAGGAAGAGTCTAAACAAACGCTAATACACTAATACATTTTAATTTTAAAATCGAAATAATTGATGCAAGCTATACTTTTTTGTAGTTTTAACATGGGTAGGCATTATATTCGCGTTATTTTAGCCCCCACTATCTCTCGGGCAAAAAATAATCACGAATAGAATGCCTACCCATGTTAAAACTACAACAAAGTATAGCTTGCATTAATTCTTAGATAAATAAAGGGTCACCGACTTCGTTTTTACGTTAATTATCGTTCAAAGTTGTGTTCTTTGTAAAAAAATCCAATAAAACGTCAAAATATTTGTAACGCCACCACGTTGCAGGCCGTAATACGTTGATTTTTGACGTTTTTCATTACCAACAAGGAAACAAATTTATTATTAGACACAAAACGAAGTCGATGACCATATGATTATTTTATATCATTAAAACAGAAATTCATGTGTCAACAATTAATAGTTTTTCAAGAAAAATGTATGGGGTAGAATTAGAGATTTGGCGATTTTAAGATAAATTCTAGATGTTTTTTTCGCCGATTTTATGTACTTTCTGTACAAATATTCACTCATATTAAAAGCAGTCAATCTACGATATTTCAGATAATAAAAATGATAAATGCATTTTTTTTCGATTTTACGATTGTAGTTCAACAAGCCAAGGTTGTTTGTAAAATTTTAGCAAAATCTGCGACATAGCCCATTTACTGTTCCTTGACATTTATCTACTGGTCCAAATAGAATTAAAATAGGCCACAATTTTCAATAGGGTATCATGACTCAAAAATACATTCGATTGCACTACCAATTAACCAATATGACCGCTTTGGCTAAAAAAAAGGACCACAGGGATTTGCTAAATTTGCTAAGGGAAAATCGTAACAAAAAAATAAAAACAAACGGTCACAACTTGAAAAACTAATTTAAATAATGATAAGGGATCTTCAGTAACTATTGTAAGTATGGTTACTAGTGGAATGACCTGTTTTCAATTTAACTACTTAGCCAAATTAAACCAAACATGGCCTCAAAATTTTTTAGGGTATCCAATACTTCTTATTATGATACAAACCTTATTTTACATGATTTCCCAAACCACTGTAGAAACAAGTGAGCGATACAGGCTGCTGAGAGCCCCTAGTTTTATTTCCAGCCATTCTCAGTCAAATTGGTACGTGTTTGCTCAAAAGTGAATTGGGTGGGACTATATTTTCCTTTTTAAGGTTGTATGAGAGTATAAATTAAAAATGATAGAACTTGTTCATTCTTTGACAAAATGTAGTATATATTGATTTTCAAAAAATAAAATAAAACAGATAGGTCACCGAGTATTTTTCCAAGCTACAGGTTTGTGAAAAAATGACACATTTTGTATGGATTATACAGGAAAAAACATCATTTAATTTATGTGATAAGAAGCGTAAATAAATGGTAGAGTTGTAAAATAAACCCAAGTAGATCAAAAGAAAAGATAAGGTCACCGTACGTTTTTTTAAGGATTTCTTGTAGATTTTGTATACTTTTAATTGACTTTATTAATTTTAAGTATGATATGAGAAAGAAAAGACATGTGCAATATTGGTTCTTTTTATTACAGAACATAGATGGCAAAATCACTATGAAAATCATTGACAAGATAAGAGATATGCTTTTACTTATTTTGGTAAGTTTTAATGCTTTTACTTATTTTGGTAAGTTTTAATGCTTCAACTAACTATTATCTAATGCATTTGCACGATTGGTAAAATTACTTTAATTATTGATTTAAGAAATTTGTAATATGCAAATTTAAAAATTAATATTGAATATTGGAAAGAACAACTTGTGTTTCGCCTTTGGTGTTTAAAGACACTTTTTGGTCTTTTAATTAAGTCATGTTTAGTTTTTGGCGTGTCCAACTGTATCTAGTTTTATACTACGGTATAATATGGTGTTATAGTTCGAATGCATTTGGTTTCTAGACAATAATTTTAGTACAAGTGTATGGATCTCTATAAATTCCTAGTACAAGGTCACATACCACATAAGAGTTGGATTGATTTGGGGTTGATTGCCTGAACTGTTTATGAATATGAGGCCAGAAAAAGCCAAACAAACGAGAATTTTGTTGATTCAGGACAATCGCTTCTTTATAAGTGTATTAATCTATATGAAATTGAACCACAAAATGTTCTATATTTACATCGAAAGTATACTGATGTCTTGTTAATTATGTAGCGGTAATGGCCCATTTGGTAATAAGGCACTAAGAAGGGCCTAATAACTAGATTTTTTTCTGGTTTCCAGGCAATCACTTTAGTATCAGTCTATAGATCTCTATGAAATTGTACCAGAAATTCCCTACCATAAAAAGTTGGGATAGATTATGGGGGTATCACCAAATCCGTTTATGAAAAATAAATAAATAAAAAACTCTATAGACAAAGTACATAAGCAACAATTTGGTTTCCCCGACAATAATTATGTAACTCGAGAAAACGGATCTCCTTACAACAAAAAGAAGGTTGTGATAGTTGGTGTTATTTTTCTAGGAATAATTGGTCAACAAGAGTCCAAAACCAATCATTTTATCTTGTGTATAAGTGCATGTATATCTATGAAGTTGTATCACAATGTCAAATACCAAAAAAGGAAGGCTGGGTTGATTTTTGGTGTAATTTCCCTATCAATTTAAGAAACAGATGAAGGAGTTACATTCTGTAACATTTAATTTTCACCTCTTTTTTCTCTAATCTTAAGAAAAATAACCCCTTTTTTCTCTAATCTAATTTAACCCCATCCAAACCCTCATAATTACTAATACAAATTCACATTAAATCATCTGTGATTCTGTAGGCTATAGCGAGAGTCGATGGTCAGAAAGATGACCGCAGGGATTTTAAGTGCAAACAAATGGTCAAATGTTATGAATATTTATGAACGCACAACGAACTAAATTTTATGTAGTTTAATGCAACATCATTTTTCAATGTATATGAAATCAGTTATAACAGCAACACTTAAGGGTTAGCTGTAGTAATTAAGTGAAGTCTGACCTGTTTCGGTGCCTACGACACCGTCATCGGGATAAAAACAATACAGAAAATCGCGCTGAAGTAAAAAATTACTAGTACTTCCTAGTTTAGCCATGGTGAGTATAATTAGAAAGACAAAGTATATATGGAAGTAAATGCAAACAAGAATGTTGACTTAAATGTGAATGTCATTGAAATTAGATTGATACTATTCTGACAAATAGATATAAGAAGATGTGGTACATATGTATAAGTGCCAATCAGACAACTTTCCATCCAAGTCGCAATTGGTAAAAGCAAACCATTTTAGGTCAAAGTAAGGCCTTCATCACGCAGCGTTGGCTCATACCGAACCATTTAAACAGGAAAACCTACGCTAATCTATATAAGAGAGAAACGAGAAAAACTTATGAATCAACAAACAACAACTACTGATTATCAGATTCCTGACTTAGGACAGGTGAAAACAAATGCACCGCGTTTCTTAAACAATAGTGTAACATACAACATAGAACGACAAACTATGAAATATCAAATTGAAACGGCTTAACTCAATCGAAAAACATATAAACACTAGTGAAAGTATGGGAAACCTAATAAAAGAAGTATGAATATGTGTTTCTCACTTTGCATGATGGAACTAAAATACATAATAAGTTATTGTCCGACTGTGAATCCTTAAAGTATTGCTGTTATAAATGCTTTCACGTTTTGTATTTTTAAACATAACAACCTTGCAAACCCGATGAATTCGTTTTAGGTATTCAACTGTATTGTATATTTACAAGGCGTTAATTCAATGTCGTTTATAAACAATGAAAGATTTCATTATTTGACTAATTGATACAATGGCATGATCATTTCTTTTCCCTTTTAAAAAGTGTTGTATGTTCAACAGTACTAGATATCTAGTTGATATATATTTTTTCGGTAGTTTCTGAAAAGTTTCTGAAAAGAAGAAACCTTTAACCGCTTACAACTATAAATGTCAATTTAGGACATACAGCCCGTAACAGAGTAGTGATCGAATTCGCGTTTCTTTACCGTCAGAATAAGTAACGTTATCGACAAACTTATTTGAGAAGTGACATAATTTAATTTTCTTCATCGACAAAATATTTCATGTCCAACGTGTAAGTTTTCATTGTTTAAGTTTTTTTAACACAGTAAAACATTTTTTATAATCAACCTCTCTCATGGGCATTTTCATTTTAACAGTAAAGGATCAAATACGGGATCTCCGAAATTTCTATCATTTGTTACGAGAAAATCATTATTCAATCGAACATATGTCTTTGTTCATGACACATATTATGAAATACAAAGGAGTTGAAATGATCAAATACTTTCGAACTGACGGAAACAAAAATAAATAATCTAGAATGTGTGTTCTGTCATTAACAATGGTTTCGTCGTGCGAATCGACGAGATCATGTTACATGTAACTGATCTTAGCTGTAGAAACAGTTGGTGCGACCTCGATAAAATCTTTATCAATTTAATATAAGCGATAAATATTCATGACTACAATGATAATGAATTTATTGGAGTCACATCCACTGTTTCTACTGTAAACATGAACTCGTCGGTTAGTGCAATGAAGACACTTTTAAAGATTGAGATTGTTGGTTTATTCTTTACACCTTCGAGATATTAAAATTATTTCAGTGTTTATTTAAAGTTAAATTTATTTTCAAATCTCTTCTGTTTAAAATTGTCGACACTTCCGTTTAAGATTTCTGTGGTAAACTATCTATTCTATAGTTAGGACCATTTTATAATAAATACACTTTTGTACAAGAATACTTTCTTTATAGAAGTATAGATCTGCTGGTTATAGATTTTTTTTATAACTTTCATTATTGTGACGACGCGCTATGAAATTCAGATTAATTTATAAATGAAGTTGTATATAAAGTTTGGTCATAAACACAAATCGTTTAAACTGTTCGACGAGTGCGTCAATGTTGCAGTAGTCTGTTTACTGTAAGTTACTAGTACTAAGCTTGGCCCGATTCATCTGTCATTTGTGGAAACTAATTCACCACTTTCTGAGACATTCATTTTTATTTCACCATCAGACATGGAGCTACATTTGTAACTAAAAGAAAACTCTCAAATTAAAGAAATTTGACATGATACACTGAAACTTTCTTATAATCAATTAAACGAATGCTTTTCTTAGATATGTGATTTTTCATTGTCAAACTTTTTCATTGTTAACGGACATTTTGAGATTTTTTATTGTAAAAAAATGGTGTTTTTTTAAAGAAATCAACATTCAAAATTTAAAACTTCATGAACATGTACAGGAAGCTGAATTATTGCACATCTCTGTACTACTTGAAATTGTACTTCGATCTGTTGCGTCCTTAAAATGTTCTGACCGTCCTAAGATTTAATGTACGGAAATGATTCGGTATATTAAATTCAAATCCGAATTGAATGTTTATGACACACAAAAAGAGAAACCAGAATCTCTTGATGACCAAACGTATGTACACGTTGGGGCGATTTAGAGCTTTTCAGAAGGAGTGAGATTCAACACTTGTTGAAACCCTTGTAGAGACCTCTAGATTTTTAAATTCACTCCGTTTTTCTCATGGATGGAGTGTGGTCTCTCTGTAAATTACCCCATATCTTTTCATTTTCCTAGTATTTACCGAAGGTTCCATGTGAAAATTTCCATTGGATTTTATCTGTTAAACTAAATGTACAAAACAGGCTCAAGAAAAGGCGAAATTTCTTTTTCAAACCCGAACTAGAAATCCATTTTTTTTTCTAATAGAGCACCTTACATTATCGTCAATGAGTTCAGGCATGTGAAAAATTATATAATCATACACAAGAAAGAAACCCTGAACAGGCCTTTGACTCATTCCCCATTTCTTTTCTCAATTTTATTTCAGCAATAATTTTTACCTATTTAATGTTAAGTAAATATTAACATGTACATGTATTTGATAAAGTACAGATATAACAAAGAACAAAGAAAACAGAAAACAGAAAAAATGTGTCTATGAGACACAGATGCCCCCGCCAAACAGGAAGTAGACAAATGACAGACCTGAAAAGGAGAGACACGGTACAATTCACCTTGATAAAGCTTCAGACCAAATATCAAACCTATCCGACATACACAAGCCGATATATAGTTGACAAAAATTTTATAGACCGGACGTACAGACAAGGGTGAATCTTAATGCCCCGTCGCCTAAAGGCGGGGGCATAAAAATCTGACCAGCGAAGCGGTTATTAAAATATTCTGAGATATAAAACTATATACCCCCCACCCTTTTCCCCTCCTTAAAATCAAATGTTTCGTGCCTTAGCAGATGTGTGTTAGCACTAAGTTGTTCAATTAACGCGGTTAAGCAGAAATGTACGTGTATTTCGACAAAAATTGGTAAATTAACACCAGAGATTCCTTCGTTTGATCAAAGAGATTTCTTGCTTCAAGCTGAATAATTCACACCGTTCTACATGAAAAAAAAAAGATTTCTCACGTCCTTAATTTCGAGACCCGACAATCCGGGACATTAAAATTCCATTTTACCAAGAAAAAGATAATCCCAGCTTTATTTCTTGATAAAGGGTCTCTGGTAATAATGATACGAAGTCGGAATTAACTCAGGTTTTAAGAAAAAACATACGTGTACATTTTGGATTTCAAAAGTAAGAATTTTTGACAACATATTTGGCCTTGGATAGTGCCCATTTTCAGAAAAGAAGGTCAGATGTTAAACTAAGCTGCCTAATGGCAATCTTCTTGGTTGAGGATCGAAGTCGCCGGATTCAACGTTTGAAGGAGACTAATCAAGGGTAATTTCATCAGATATGTCGAGATTTGGCAAGTAGCTTAAAAAAGGACTTTTGCAAAATTTTATTTCAGCGTGGCGACCAAACATTTTCAAGAACTCACTGGAAACGATCAAGATTCTCTCAAAATTTGGTTCCTATTTAATTAGTTGTTTCATTTACACAAGTATAAATGCAAATTGTTCACACTTCTTTGTCAGCTATAGAGTACATTTTTCTTTAGAAATACAGCGTCTAAAATGAATTAATAGTACTCGATATACAATGCAATAAATTATTCCAAACATTTAACAAGTATTTATATCTTGAAAATTTCTGTGCATGAAAATACCAAACTGTATACTATTATTGAGAGGACTGCACTTGTTTAATGAAATACATGTTTTTGTTTGTAGCCAAAACTTCCTAGATCAAAGACATGGTAGTGCGATCCCCTGACACCTGTTTTTAAGCAATGAAAATGTTTCGTTCTAACGATATAGCTTTGATTATACGAATGTAAAGTTTGGTCTCCCCCACATGTACAGCTTCTTTCAGCCAATCCCAATTTTCGTTCTCGTTCCTATTCTTGCCAATCAAAATCTGATGTCAGTTTGCAATGCTAAATATAAGTCATAAAAGTACAAGACCTAAATTTAGTATGCAAGACTCGCGTTTCTTTTATTTAAGTCTCGTCAGTGACGCTCGAATCAAGATAATTGAAAAGGTTTTCCTACTGGGTCAAGTTTTTTAGGTGTATTTGGTGTATTTACTTTTGTGATATACAATTGCGTGCAGTCTAACCATCCATGTATAAATGGATATTGAGTTAGAAATGACAAATATTTGTTAAACCATATTTCTTTACCAAAAAGCAGATTGGGTGAATTTCTGTGTGATTTTTATAGTTCGTCTGTTACTGCTTTTGTTTTCATTGATTGTTTCTTTGACCACTTGTTGGGAGAGGGTTGGCATACCACTAAACTAGTTCAACTCCAGCACATGCATTATGTACCTGTCCCAAGTCAGGAATTGTGGTCATAGGATTGTCTTCGTTGTTTTGTGTTGAATGTTTTGTTACATGTACAGTAAAGTAATATTCAGGTAAGAGCAGGTAAATTTTACGCAAACACGTTTATTAATTTGAGACGATTTAGAGCTTTTCACAAGGATTGGGATTCTAACCTTGTTGAAGGTCTTGTGGAGACCTCAAATCTTGATTTTTTTTTATTTTTCTCGTGGACAGAGTGTGATCTCTGACATTTACCCCATATCTTTTCTTTTTCATGTTCAAGAAGAAATAAACAGCCATTTAACAATATATTTTTCCTTAACAAAAGTGATCAATTTTCAAAAAAAATAAAATCACATATTAATTTTCAAATTATTCTTTAAACTCTTGCAGAATGTCAAGAAAAATAACTAAAAAATCTCAAAATTGTTAAACAATCACCACTGCCTTTCACGTTAACATATGTCACTCCCGGTGAATTAATACACATTAAAAAATCAAAAAATCAAATAAAAAATCCTTTGACGATTATTTTCCCACGGCAAGTTAGGTAATTCAAAGATGAAAATAATCCTTTTCTTCAGGCTAAAAATTGTTCTGATTTCCACAACTTCTTTCCTCAAAGTTTGAATTGGGCACTGTCGAATTTTGAGAACCCCGAGCCTGGTAGCCATACATGTATGCAAAGTTTGTGTCATTTGGGGTATGTGGTGGGTTATAAAAACCAGTAGGAGGGTTATAATTTTCAGGTGTTCTACCATTACTTGGATCAGGATTTTCCGGATCGGAAAAAGTGTGAGATGTAGGCGCCTGTCGTGTATTAGCTAAATTGTAGCAATCGTCACCAAACTTCGGAAACTTCACATTAAACGTTGGATTTTCCTGAAGTGTTTTTCTAACTGGGTCATTTTGTCGAACGTCTTTTTTTCCTAGTCTCTTGAACTTATTGAAGTATTCTTCGCTGATTTGGTGGAAATTTTTTCGCTCCCTTTCCAGATCCAACGGAATTTTCCCTTTGTAATATTGCTCAAGGATGTAGCTGTGACAATTTATCTTTTGAGACTTCAAGAGTCTTCCGTTTTCTCTATTACTTCTAAAAGTGTAATCATCTGGGTTAGAATTGACCAAATGTGGTGTGATGACACTTATGAAAGATGACGACACTTGCTTCTCTAGCAGCTGTTTAGCCTTTAAATCGGTGTGAAATTTGCTGAGATCCTTTCCTATCTGTCTTTTACTTTCGGCAGCGTCGTTTACTTGTTTCTTCTCTTGTGGATGCTTATCTATGTCGTTGCACTGCATTGCCGATACACACTGCCCCTGAGGGCAATTTCTTTTAGTATGTCCACTACGCATGTGACACAATCCGCATTGATGTCGGCTCCTGTCCCCATTAATAAGAGGGTTACTAAATTTTGCAGTAAGTGATTCCAGAAATTCCGTGGCACTCTCTAATTCAACTTGTTTAACACGAGTTTCGTCTTCTAAAGTAGCCATTTCTTCCTGAAGTGGGGTTTTGTAAACGAAAGTGTTTTCGTTTTCAAATTTGGTATATACGGCACACTGGCCAAGACCATGTATGCTGTTATCTTTCACTGGCGCGAATAATGCCTTCTTTGTCTTCACCGTCTCTCGGTCTTTGAAAATGTCACTGTCTAGTCCGAGGTGAGAGTTTGGAGTTCTCTGCTTCGCTGCCATATTTAGTAGATTTCTCTTGTGTGCCTCGGGAACAGTTGACGCAAATTCATTAATATCCTTTTCTTGAAAAAACTTCATGTAGTATGAAGTTGTGAATTCAAGCCAAGTATGGAACATACTGAAGAAGATCAGTATTTACGGAAGACAAAAAATCCTCAATGGACAAGCATTTTGGCGTTCTCACGGTATCCATCGTGTCGTAACTAAAAGTGAACAGATATTAGGTTTATAGCGGTCGTGTCTAGCCCCTTTGAAGTCAGCAGAACAGTCCATTATATAGACGTGGGGGTGTTTATTTAAATGAATTGAATTGATAGAGAAAAAAAAATCAAATATGGATATCTTTTGGCGATGCAAGATACAATTAGATTTTCTGTTGACTGTTTAGAATTTTGATCAGACGCTCCCCGGACTGAAATCAATTTTCTTATACTCGGGGTATAAATGTCCACATAAGTACAGGATGTTTTTGGTAGCAGTATTGTAAAAGTCACATGAAAATAGTGGTAACCAATCCCACCCCCTCCAAAGAAAAAAAAATGTTACATAAAGTCTTTTTGTCAACTTGTGTCCAGAATAAGAAAAAACATGGGATTTAAAGGGTATAGGAAGGTCCTTTTTGTAGGCCTCTGTTGACAATATTTTTAAGACTCCACCCATTTCTTTTTAATCCAGTTCAAGATAGGAGAAAATATACCAGGCCCTTGTGAGAAAGTCAAATGGTTGTCATCGTCCTACGGTTATGTTCAATTCTTAACCAGAGATTGACCATTTAACTGGAAAGGGTTAAGGGGGTAGGGGCTTGTTTTTTTTGTCGAAAGAGAATATTTTTTCGAGAGTAGCGCGCGAAAATTTTTGTAGTCTTTTTGCTGCGCGGCAAATATTTTTTTTCCTTCAATATATAACATTAGTTTTTTTTTAGTTACATGGTGGAAATCTTGCTTCATATATTTTTTAGGAAAATACCAAGTATCCCCCCTCTAAGGTTTATTAGGAATTTCTCATAGGGTCCTATATATGAAACAAAGTTCGGACATGGCGGCCATCCTTATTGATGGGCGGGATCACTGGATACAAATTCAGAGAGGTACCCATCCTATAGTCATTCCACAAAAGTTTGGTTTCAATTAAGAAAATAACTCTAGACAATAAATTTTTTTAACGAATTTTCAAAAGGTACCTACATGTATGTTAAGCTAGGATTCGACCGTGGCGGCCGTCCAGGTGGGTGTGCAAGGTGGTCGGATACAATTCTTATTAGCACCTACCAAATGAACATTACACCAAAGATTAGTTCTAATTTTGTAAAAATTTCCAGACAAAAAGATTTTTTTTAATGAATAACCCACATGGTCATATGTTAAACAAAGTTCGGACGTTGCGACTATCTTGATTGGCGGAAAGTTTTTATTTGCATTTGATGTTGAAGGACTTTTAAGAAAATCACAACAACAGCACAGGCGGCCTGGCCACTGTGGAGTCTTTAATAAATTTGGGAATTTCTGAGATTTTTAATTGTCTTATGGTAATTTATTTTATTTTATGTATCCGAGTACAAAATTATCAAATCACAGACATTAAAACTATTCGATGCGATTTCTTTAATAAATCTTCAAATGAGTAGATTCGGTAAGGCCACATTTTGGTCCCATATTTTTGTGGTATTTTCAAAGTGCCTCAAAATCGTCATATGAGAGTCAAATCAAAGAAAATATATTACTCAACAGAAAAACAGTCTTTGCTGGTTAAGACATTGTTTCTTTGTTGCGTCTTGAATTCTGCGAATTTATTAAACTCATGGAAAATATGTAAATTTGACAGCTCCATTTTAGCAAATTTTATTAACAAACTTATATTGATATTTTATAAAGTAACATTTAAGTATTGAATCAGCACAGTTTCGGTTTTCTCTTAATCAGATCAATTTTGGGGCCGACATCAGGTCTTATCGAATCATGTCCTTTCTTGGAACATGTATTTTAATCATCAAATTTGTCGTCCAGATCGATGTGTTTTGATTTTATCTTACCCAATTATTAAATAAGAATTACAAATATTGCTTACAAGACATGCAAAAACACATTGATTCAGAATGTGCATCGCATGTGAGTTTAAAACAATGACGTCAGACATGGTCCTACAATTGGAGACCTTTTAAAATATTTGTTTGCCAAAAATCCCGATGCTTTAATGCAACTTCCATGCATGAGACGATTGTTATTACTATTTTTTGGTTAAGCTTTGTCCGGTCGTTTTATGCCTTTTAATTTATTTTAACGTGCTTATAAGTATTGTTTTCTCCCCCTTAACGAAATAAATGGTTTATTCCAGACAACGATGTTTTCGCGCCTTACTGATTTGGTCATGAATTCTTTATTTGATTGTTTACTTTTGACATTTGCGCCTTGCCATGGAGAGACAAAACAAATACGGAAGGAGATTTAAACAAGGGTTTAAATTATCAGATGACTTTCGAACACTGACTATTGACAAATGTTTAGAATATGGTGGTAATTCGGATAACCAAACAATACCAAGGGGTACATTTTCAAAAGTGTGGGAGGAATTAAAGGTGACTGACTGTTTCGTGAGAAAAATGTGGAAACAGTTCTGTATAGATAAAGAAGTGAAGTGTAAACCGCACAAAGGACTGCAACCGAAATTATCAAATCCTGATAGAGAATACATTCTTGCAAAGAAGATAGAAAAACCAACTATTAGTTTGTCGGAATTGAGAGAAAAACTTCGTCACCACTCTGTTGTGCCCAATAATAATGTTTCCCGAATGACAATCTGCAGAGTAATTAAAAAAGATCTGAATATGACGTTCAAAAAGGTGTCTCGGCCTAAGGCAGAGAGATTTACTGCTGCAAATTTACGATACACACAAGCTTTCATCGATCATATACAAACTTTAGATGCAAATAAGATTCTTTTTATGGATGAATCGGGTTACGTTGTCACAGTTGCTCATCGAACTAGAGGTCATTCGGAAGTTGGAACAAGATGTGTGGAGGTGGAAAGATACCATCCGAATCCTAATGTCACCTTGAATTTGATCGTCGGACTAAATGGGAGAATGTATCATAACTTTGTAGACGGAACATCCGATACAAACACATACTTTCAATTTATGGGAGAAGCATCGCATGTCAATACGGAAAGTGGAATCTCCGTTATTTCTCCTGGGGATACGATAATCGTTGATAATTCACCTCTACACAGGAACCGGGCAGAGGTAGCTCTTGCAAATTTCTTCGCGCCGATGGGTGTAACACTGATTTTTATGCCAGTATATTCGCCTGATCTCAGCGCGGCAGAGCCAGTTTTCATGAAGTCGAAAATAGTTTTGAAACAAGAACGATTTCAAACTATCATTAAAGAGAATCTGAAATTTGCTGTTTCTCTAAGTTTGGGGAAGTAACCACATCAGACACGAGATAGTTCTTCAATGGGACAGGAATGTTCAATGTTTGATTTATTGGTAATTGTCACAGTGACTAAAAAGAAAATAAAAGCGTTCAAATATTCTTTATATCGTCTATAATCTCTATACTTTCGTTTCCATGAAAAGGCAAATATAGCTTACGTTTACATACAACAAGAACGAATTGCACTGTACATGCTGTAGTTTATACATTGTTTCTTTGAAAGTTGTTATAAAGAATTATTTGCATCACTGTATCCAGGTTTATTTAATTTTAGAAATCACCGATTATTGCCAGTGCGAATCGATTTTATGTTTACTACCACAGAAACAATGACTGCGACTCAGATAAATTCATTATGAATAGGATAAATACTCGTTGATTGAATGACATTGATCATGACTTTATCGGGGTCGCATCCATCGTTTCTACAATAAACATGACCTCATCGATTTGCTCAATGTAGATATATTATATACTGCTTGCACTGTGAATATTTATGGGATTCAACACTGTAATAGTTTTTCTTTCGTCTGATACAGAATACCCCATATCTTTTCTTTTTCATACCTATCTGTGTATTATGTCCCCGGGATTATGTCATTCATACATTGTTGCAATACCGACATGCTTGTACTTTGTCACAGAAAAAACTGAAATAAATTTCCTTCAAATCGAAGTAAAAAATACAAATGTACCCTTTAACATTTGAAATGTTGAAGACAAAATTGCTCTATATCTTAAGTTATTGACGAATATTTGAAATTTAAACCTCTATAAGATGTGATGTACGGCATTTCATTTTATCATTGGTAATGATCCATATCTGACAGAGAAGAAATATTCATAATTCTCAGAAAGTTTTCATAAATATTGTTAGATACCACTAATCGTTCCAACAATCAAGACAACAGAGACAAACAGGGAAAAAAATATGAAAATGAAAAGATATGACTTAAGTGTTAGCATGTTCAGTGAGACGGCACTCAATTTACAAAAAAATAATTGATGTTTTAAGGAACTGTAAAGGTCTCCACAGGTTTTCAACAAGGGTAGAATTCAAAACCTTGAATAAGAAAGCCTCGAAATCCATGATACTTTTTCTGTGCGGTAGTATCTACAAAATCCAATCATGTACACGACATATAATACATGTATATTCATACATGTATATTTATATATTGGGAATTTATTTTTGTGACTAAACAGAATTATAAGGTTATGTATAAGTGCCTCCGTTCACTGCACAATTGTAAATTGTCGTCCTAAAGACCAGCAAAAATAAATGGCACAAGTTCACGTAGTCTTAAAAAAAGTCGTATAATTTACGTTATCGAACAAAAAATCAGAAATACGGAATATTATATGTGAATGGTTAGAAAATCCGTTTCCCCTACATATTTTTAAAGTCAAAGAAAATGTTTTCCCTGATACAAACGTTTTAAGAACCAGCTTTGTGTAACCTATAGACAAATTCGACTGGATATAAGGAAGTTAATATGTTTACTCTGATTTGAAATTATCTTTTAGAACTTTTTTTAGTAATTGAGAACCTATGTTGTTTATGGGTAATAGGTGAAATGTTGCATGATCCCTCAAAATGACAGCAAGCGCAGTTTTCCGGACGATTTTCATTTGTACACTGCTAAAAACGGTAAGGTCCTGGCCATGGTATATTTTGGAGAAATTTTTTTTTACTGATTTTTACTAAAAAAAATATTCTCTGTGTGTGCCATTGCAAGAAATAGTTTTGCTCGTTATTTTTGTCATATTAAAAAAAATTCTCAACAAAATTTTCCCGTTTAAACTGTACTAGAAAAAAATGTGAAACGGACGAAGACATATTATAACAGAATTACAAATACCAGTCCTCTCTTTTGTGTATACATATGAGAAAACATTTCAAAGTTATTGATTGAATTCAAATCCATCACACATACGGTACACATTGTAGTCCGAAAAAATAAAGGACTTCATTCCTATCAAACACCTTTTTAATTGTTTACCCGTATATTTCTTTTAGTTTTGGGTAAAATTGTAAAGGAAATAATACTATCAAGACGTCCTTCCATAAATCTTTATTTTTCTGTTCTGACTTTGAAGAAATGACTACTTTTCGCCCAATCGAAATGGTGCATGGACATATTTTGTTTCATATTATTAGAATTATTTTCAATATTATCGGTATTAAACTTGATAATCGACACATGAAAGTTTGTCAGCATTGTCAATCTTTTTAACGTAAAAGTACCAATAGTTCGGTCACTACTCAATTAAGTTTGTCGATAACGTAGCTAATTTTGACGGTAAAGAAACATCAATTCTATCACTTCTCTGTTACGGGCTGTAACATTTATTTAGACAAATGCTATTGTTATGATATTCTCAGACATGAGTCATTTGGATTTGAACACTACAAAAAACAAAAACAAAAAATTAAAAACAAAGGATATAATAATATGGTAAGGGGATAAAAACCAAACAATAAAGCGCAATAACAGAGCAAGCCCTTCTCTTAAGACTTTTACCCACTCTGCTTATAAGTTACCAAACAGAGAATTCACTTCACCTCATGGTACTGAGGTTGCCAATAGCATTTTGTGTATTTGAACTATATAGTCTCCTGCCCACTGTACATTTCTTTGATCTAATTAAAGGATAAAAACTAGTACAAACAACAAAAACATGAACTTGGTGGTAATTAATTTGTAGATCTGTCAAGGTCGATTAGGAATATAGTTATATACTTGTAGATAATAATCGAAACTAGTGTTAAAACTTTTTCAATTTTATACAATCTAGTATATATCAGAGGATACTGACTATTATAAAAAAAGAAGATGTGGATGTTAGCTAATGAGACAACTCACCATAATTGACCAAATGACACAGAAAAAAAAACCAACTATATGTCACCGTACGGCATTCAACAATAAACATGGTCAGCTATAAATAGCTCCGAAATGACAAATGTAAAACAGTTCAAACGAAAAAAACTAACGGCCTAATTTATGTACAAAAAATGAACGAAAAAAAAATATGTGAAACATCAGCAAACGACAACCACTGAATTACAGGCTCATGACATGGGACAGGTATATACATACAGAACGTGGCGGGGTAACACATGTTAGCGGTCTCACCCCCCGCCTAACCATGACATGTGTTGTAAACTGATTGAAATCTAACCTATTTTGGCAAAACATTTAGTTATATTTTTTCAATATTTTGAACGTTATGAAAACCCCATATTTTATAGCCATAACATATTAATTTAATACTTATTTAAGTATCAAACATAAGTAAGAGATTGATATTTAATGCATAAATTTCAAATTTTATAGAAAAGTAATCACGAATAAACAATTTATCAAGCATTGTTTGAGCACGTGCCGGCTTTTTCTTTGATATGCCGAAAATCAGTGAACCGAATGACACGTGCCATATAACATAACAACTGATTGAACAATCATAATCTTTTCATTTTAAGCATATTAAGTAATATTTAAAATTACATCCCAGTTCCTTTGTTCTAACAGGGGTGATCTGAACCGGATCACCCCTACCAGATCCCCCCAGTTTGAGGTTCTCTTGTTCTGTAACATTTTGGCGGGAATATCAAATCCACTATAAAACTTAAAATTAATAATACGGAAAAGACTATTTATCAAAATTCACGTAGAAAAAATCCAGTGCTGGGATTTGACCTCAAGACCTTTAGAATATAAAGCCACGGGCACATACCACTACACCAGGACGACTGGATACAAACTATCAGTAATTTAACATACTTAAAGGAAGCAACATATTTTTATAAGTGGGGCGAGTTGGCAGACCTTTTTTCAGCGGGGTTTAAACCCTTTTCGTTAATAAGAGAGAGTTGTCAGACTGATTGTTTAATTTGATTTTACACTTTTTCAACGGTAAACAAGATTGGGGCGATTTTTTTTATAAAGTGGCGATATAGTGTTGGCCGATTGGCCAGTGGGAAGATGTGACATTGTTTGATATCTACTCATCGTGGTCGGGGTCATAAACGGTATACATCATATAGTAATATATAAAGTATATTATTATGGTTGTGTGGCGTTCTAAACTAGATTTTATGAATTTTAAATGGTTTTTCGTCTAATCTAAGACAGCTGGAATGTAAAATAGCTATCCCATTCGGATTTGGTGTGTCAATGTTAGATCATCCTCTGGCCCCGGCCTACGGGGTCATCTTACACTGACACACCGCGTCCTCGTGTGATAACTATTACGGAATAACAACGACTAATTAGTATGTAATAACGGCCTGCAGAGCTCTGTACTAAAGTCATATGATTTTATCCAATTATGTAACACAACACATGCTTATTTGGAACACCAGTTTATTTACGCCTGTCTGGGCCAGTGTCCATAACGGACGGTCCCTCCATGATAGTGCAAGCAATTATAGTTTATATACAAGTTCATTTTGAATATAACTGATTATCAAAATTTCTATTACTTGACAATTATAGTTTTAATTCTAAAGGTACATGAATGAATATCTATTAAGTTGACTTTAATTGACATATTTTGACCAACCTGGAAATATATAGTTGTGGAGTACATGTATGTCCAGTGTTTTAACTAATTGTTATTACAATATGTCACCATCTGGTCTGCATGTAAACATGTTATATACAACGTAGCGTTCAATTGAACACATGTTTTTCTTAATAGATATTCCCCTGTATTTATTTTGTTCAATTTAATAAACATTTTGAGAGAATATATAATCATAAATATTAATATACATATAATATATATATATTTATATATTATTTAAGCCCATCATATTGTCACATTCCTCCCTTTTTATATTTTAGTTAAAATCGGTGACAATATGAATGCTTGCAAATTTCCCTAAAAACAACAAACAATATTCATAAACAAAATCATTTCAAAAGTTCAGCAACATCTAAATGTTCAGCAATGTATAATAGTTCATACAATTCTTGCATGAATAACTAAGTTGTTAAAGTTCTACAGCCCGTAACAGAGTAGTGATCGAATTCGCGTTTCTTTACCGTCAGAGTAAGTTACGTTATCGACAAACTTATTTCAAAAGTGACATAATTTAATTTTCTTCATCGACAAAATATTTCATGTCCAACGTGTAAAATTTCATTGTTTAAGTTTTGTTAACACAGTAAAACATTTTTTATAATCAACCTCTGTCATTGGCATTTTAATTTTAACGGTAAAGGATCAAATACGGGATCTCCGAAATTTCTATCATTTGTTACGAGGAAATCATTATTCAATCGAACATATGTCTTTGTTCATGACACATATTATGAAATACAAAGAAATTGAAATGATCAAATATTTTCGAACTGACGGAAACAAAAATACATAATCTAGAATGTGTGTTCTGTCATAAACAATGGCTTCGTCGTGCGAATCGATGAGAATGTTACATGTAACTGATCTTAGCTGTAGAAACAGTTGGTGCGACCTCGATAAAATCTTTTTTAATTTGATAAATATTCATGACTACAATGATAATGAATTTATTGGAGTCACATCCACTGTTTCTACTGTAAACATGAACTCGTCGGTTAGTGCAATGAAGACACTTTTAAAGATTGAAATTGTTGGTTTATTCTTTACACCTTCGAGGTATTAAAATTATTTTAGTGTTTATCTAAAGTTAAATTTATTTTCAAATCTCTTCTGTTTAAAATTGTCGAAACTTCCGTTTGAGATTTCTGTGGTAAACTATCTATTCTATAGTTAGGACCATTTTATAATAAATACCCTTTTGTACAAGAATACTTTCTTTATAGAAGTATATATCTGCTGGTTATAGATTTTTTTTTATAACTTTCATTATTGTGACGACGCGCTATGAAGTTGTATAAAAATGTTTGGTCATAAACACAAATCTTTTTAAAAGTTCGACGAGTGCGTTAATGTTACAGTAGTCTGTTTACTGTAAGTTATTAAGCTTGGCCCGATTCATCTGTCATTTATGGAATCTAATTCACCACTTTCTGAGACATTCATTTTTATTTCACCATCAGACATGGAGCTACATTTGTAACTAAAGGAAAACTCTCAAATTAAAGAAATTTGACATGATAAACTGAAACTTTCTTATAATCAATTAAACGACTGCTTTTCTTAGATATGTGATTTTTCATGGTCAAACTTTTTCATTGTTAACGGACATTTTGAGATTTTTTATTGTAAAAAAATGTTGTTTTTTTTTGTTGAAGAAATCAACATTCAAAACTTAGAACTTCATGAACATGTACAGGAAGCTGAATTATTGCACATCTATGTACTACTTAAAATTGTACTTCGATCTGTTGCGTCCTTAAAATGTTCTGACCGTCCTAAAATTTAATGTACGGAAATGTTTCGGTAAATTAAATTTAAATCCGAATTGAATGTTTATGACACACAAAAAGAGAAACCAGAATCTCTTGATGACCAAACGTATGTACACTTTGGGGCGATTTAGAGCTTTTCAGAAGGAGTGAGATTCCACCCTTGTTGTTGAAAGCCTTGTGGAGACCTCTAGATTTTTAAATTCCCTCCGTTTTTCTCATGGATGGAGTGTGGTCTCTCTGTAAATTACCCCATATCTTTTCATTTTCCTATTTACCGGAGTTTCCATGTGAAAATTTCCATTGGATCATACCTGTTAAACTAAATGTACAAAACAGGCTCAAGAAAAGGCGAAATTTCTTTTTCAAACCCGAACTAGAAATCCAAATATTCTCTGTGTGTGCCATTGCAAGAAATAGTTTTGCTCGTTATTTTGTCATATTAAAAAAAATTCTCAACAAAATTTTCCCGTTTAAACTGTACTAGAAAAACGTTTGCATGTGAAACGGACGAAGACATATTCTAACAGAAGTACAAATACCAGTCCTCCCTTTTGTGTATACATAGGAGAAAACATTTCAAAGTTATTGATTGAATTTAAATCCATCACACATACGGTACACATTGTAGTCCGAAAAAATAAAGGACTTCATTCCTATCAAACACCTTTTTAATTATTTACCAGTATATTTCTTTTAGTTTTGGGTAAAATTGTAAAGGAAATAATACTATCAAGACGTCCTTCCATAAATCTTTTTTTTCTGTTCTGACTTTAAAGAAATGACTACTTTTCGCCCAATCGAAATGGTGCATGGACATATTTTGTTTCATATTATTAGAATTATTTTCAATATTATCGGTTTTAAACTTGATAATCGACACATGAAAGTTTGTCAGTATTGTCAATCTTTTTAACGTTAAAGTACCAATAGTTCGGTCACTACTCAATTAAGTTTGTCGATAACGTAGCTAATTTTGACGGTAAAGAAACATCAACTCGATCACTTCTCTGTTACGGGCTGTATCATAACACTCCTCGTAACATCAAATATCGGAACTTCTTATTTCTAGAAAAAGGCGCAACCATCAATTGCGGACCGTCTTCATAACCCCGACTCCAATGAACTGTTCCTCAGATCGTCGTTGTCAACTCCAACAATCCATTTGTTTATCTGCAACGCCAGTTCCCGTCATTTAGAAGTACTGCAATTACTCCGACCTGCACGGATCCACCATCCGTCGTCGATAACTCCGACCTGCATGTGATCCACCATCCGTCGTTGATAACTCCGACCTGCATATGATCCACCATCCGTCGTTGATATTACTCCTTACTGACCTAGCTTACCTACTCTGTTGATTCAAATTCTGTAAATCTATTTTTAAATTTGATTTATACTTTTTTAACCAAATTGTCTGTTTAAGATATTGTATGAAATAATTTCTGAAATAATGACTAAGTCTATGTTGTATGTGCTTTACTCATTGTTGAAGGACATACGGTGACTTATAGTTATTAATTTATGTGTAGTTTTGGATTCTTGTGAAGAGTTGCATCAACACCTATCTTACCACATCTTCTTTTTGATATTGGTTGCATGTAGTTAAAGATTATTATCATATTGAAATCGTTTTTGTCAAAAAAATATAGGTTCGAAATATATTGCTCAAACGTTTTCTTCATATGATAAAAAATGATAAAAATGAACCATCATAGCAAAGGCATAAGATGAAATTTTTGTGGTCGCATGTAATAAAGATTTGTTATCTCTTTGATTTCGTCTTTTCATGCATTGCTTAGCATATTCATATATGAAAATAAATTTAGATATATTGCTCTAGAAATAAATCTATTATTGATATGACAAGAAATAATTACAAACTACTTGCGAACCTGAAGAAAAAAACATGAATAAAATTTCAGCAACTTATTCAGTGTGAAGTCAAATCAAATTTGATCACTAAAATATAATCTGAAAAACCATTCATTTCTCTGTAAACATGTATTTAGTTTTTAGAGAATAAAGTATCTATCTATCTATAAGTATCCAACTTTTCCAATATTGTTTATTAAACACAACATATAGCAGGATTCCCGGGTAGTCAGTTATATAATATGACACGTGTCTAGACGGTTTATTGATATTGATCAGAGAAAAACAGGCACGTGTCTAAACAATGTTGAATATCTCATTTATTTGTGATTATTTTATGCATTAAATATTAATATCTACCATAAAATGAAAAGAAATTACATGTAACAGCACCCCATCTAGTCCTTAGTGGCATATCATAAGTCCTTGGTGCACTAAGGACTACTTAGCATTGTTTAGACGCACCCAAATTCTTTAAAATAAATAAACTGCAAAAATAAGTACAATAGCAGTATGTTTGAAGTACGTTCAGCGTTGTCAGCGTCAGCGGCGTCGTCTCTTCCAAGATATAAAGTTTCAAGGCAATGACTTGGGTATTGAGTGTTTTTAAATCTCTATAAATTGTACAACAACAATCCTTACACAAAAGAAAATTTAGGATTAATTATTATCATTAAAATAATTGATGAGGGTATTTGTCCAAAAAAGTGAGGCAGATGTCCCATTCAAACTCATAACTTGTTAAGAACTAGGGATCAAAAACCGACCCAAAACAATTACATGTCTTTTTTAGGATAATAACTTGTGAATAAGTGTATTATTGCTCTGTATGAAATGGTACCACAAGGTTCTATATCTCAAAAGAAAGGTTTGATTTGTCTTCAGGGGTTAAGGCATTAACCAGTTCAGAAATTGGGGGTCAAAAAGGGTCAGAAAAAAACAAGGACTTTCATGTTTCCGGACAATTACAACTTGATTATAATTTGATGGTTTTCTATGTAAGGAACTACAAAGTTCAAAACTATAAAATAAGTTGAGATTGATTTTAAGTGTTATGGCCCTACCCTTTACCAAGGAAAAACGGGGTTAAACAATACTTTCTAATTCTTTGCAGATTTCTTTATTGCTTGAGGAATATCAGTGGGTATTCTTGGGGTTCTTTAGTTTGATGTATCTAAACGTATTTTTGGGTCCCTTTTTAAAATTTTCCAATTTGAGGTCCAAACGGTTCAAAATTAAGTTTTGTTTGATTTCAGTAAAAATTGAAATATATATATGCTGAATCTCAACAAGTAATTTAGTTGTTGTTTTTTTTATTAATTGTGGGCCTGTTTTTTTAAGTTTGTCCACATTCAGATCCAAAGGGTCTAAACTTAGTTTGATTTAACAAACTAGTATTGAATTTAAATGTTTTTTTTATATATGTTGAAACTAACTATGTATTTAACGAAGATTGCACCATAAAAGTTGGTTAATGACAAAACTAGATGTTCTTATAGTGCTTAGCCAACAGCTCGTGTTTAAAATCTACGAGCATGATGATATGTCAAATATTTAGTCAAAATCCAACTTCAGAGCTGTAATAATGTTGCACAATTATCAATAGATTAGTTTCATAGTTAAAACAATATATCATCACCATCAAATTCTTATTTTTTAAATAATGTATAAATAAAGTTTGTAATTTACTGTTCATTATAAGATGCTTGAAAAAAAATATTTTTCGTTCATTTTTTTACATAAATAAGGCCGTTAGTTTTCTCGTTTGCATTATTTACATTGTCTTATCGGGGCCTATTATAGCTGACTATGCGGTATGGGCTTTGCTCATTGTTGAAGGCCGTACGGTGACATATAGTTGTTAATGTCTGTGTCATTTTGGTCTTTTGTGGATAGTTGTCTCATTGGCAATCATACCACATCTTCTTTTTTATATTTATAAGTTTTAGAAATTTATACTGCAGCCGTAGCGTACGTCCTAAAACTGGTTTTTGTTCTCTGACTTTAGTTTACCGCAATCAAATGTTAGGAAACTTATACACAATGCTTATCAATTATCACAAAACACAGATCAAATTGAATTTTTTGGCGTTACTTTTACCGTTATAGAGTAATGCCCTTTACAAATTGAAAAATGCTGAATTTTTCTTTTCCGTTTTCTTACTTAAGTTTGCCTCAGCCAAATGTCATGATACTTACATACCCTTATTACCCTAAACATTTGAACAAGTACGCATTTGGGTAGCGTCAGTTCTACATTTTTTGAATTATATCCCTTCATTACGTTATTTGCATCATTTATTTATAAACATTGTATTAATGAATAATGATATTTTGGAAATAACATAATTTATTTTACTTCCTAAATTTTCTAAAAAATCTTCTAGGTTGGTTTGCTTGTTATTATGTATAAAATATTTTTTCTGAGGGCTATTAATATATTGTTTTTTATCAAGAAAACCCCTCGGTATTATCCATTATTTAATATCAATTAGAGTATTGATGCATTTGGATGTGCTGAATCTAACCGTGTATTTTGATTTTGGATATTATACCATATAGCCCAATTTTAAATTGTTTATTTCTTTGATCACATTCATTCTGTTTCAGAAACATATTTTATTTCGTCAAATATTGAATGAAAATCAAAATTCAGAGTTCAAAAGTAGCGTCCATAGAGACTCCATATATACTTGCCACAAATGTTCATTCATTTCTTTATTTCCTCTTTCAAGACCTCTGCCTTCGTAGCAAGCTGCGCCCATTTTTTTATTGAACGAACCCCTTTACTCAGCTGATAGTGTCTATTAATAGACAATGAAATGAATACTCAAGGTATACTTAGATATGCTGAATTTAACGTTTATTTAGATTTTTGATATTGGATCATAATAGGTAAAACATTTCAGTTATTTGACAACATTCATTCTACTGTATTTTTAGGTTTGTAATTTTTTTTTTTAAACGTAACAATATTATATCTTAATTGCATAAATGATGTAACAACTTACTAAGTTTACAGCTTTTAACTTAGTATTCCTCGTGTTAGTTTACATAATAGTTTAGGGAAGCACTATTTGGTAATATATAACTTATTCATAATATTAGTATCTTTAATACATTCACAATTATATATAATAAATATTGTATACAACTCGGTTAAAATTCAACCCAACAATGTTAGATCTTTAAATTTGCTTTCGCAAATTTTTTATTCTTCCCTCGCCTGGATTCGAACCCATGCTACTGAGATATCGTGACACCAAATCACCTGCACTGTAGCCGTCCCGCTAGGCAACGACCACCTGGGCTTCACAATAATAAAGCTTTCGGTGGCCGTGTGTTACCTTTCCTCGTCAGTTTTAATCTAGCGAATAAAACTATTAATTAATTAATAATAGCTCTCATAACTCTGCGATTAATAAATATTTTATATACACATACAGTACAGATCTTTGTTTTTTTTCCCTTTTTTATACATAACTTTTCCGGAATCCTTTCCGTTATCGATTTGATCATATGGTCCGTGTTCCATTGAAAGAAATTTGGTAAATTGTTAACATCTACTGACTTAAGCTTATCTTGCTTTTTTAAAATTTAGGTTTTCTGTGTTATGGGATTATATTTGAACAAAGACAATACTCAATTGCATGAATTATTCGTAGCAATGCTCTTGCGTAAATGCATGACATTTCATAACCTTTAGCCTGTGACAGCTTTCACTTCGTTTTTAAAATATCAAAGATTTTATAATACTCCCAATATCTAATTCTTACATCGTCTGTTTACAATATTTGTCACTGCTTGATTAAAGTCTCTCACGATTATTTCAATAAATTCACAACGAAACAAATCGGTCACATATTCTTTTTCAATCAAATCACCTCAACTAGAATAGTACAAAAAAGCGTGATGACACAAACACTTTGAAGTTATTTCTTTCACTTCTGGGTCTCTCATAACTCTGGCTTCCGTCAAAAGTTTCTGGCGTAGATCAATACCAGGTATGTGTTCTATCGGGTAAATGATGTGACTGTTTGAAATAAATTAAATGATAAGAGTATGAACCAAAGGAATGCATACTTATTACTTATCTATGGATTTTTACAGCTACCAATCGCTCTTTGTGGACTTACACATGCATATGTCTACACTTTGAATTGCCCCGATCTCTCACAATGGACTACAAGAGCAAATGGAATGTGTAATATATCTGACAGATATCAATGTTTGTATGATGCAAACAAAAAACAGAACGTGGAAGCATGCAGGGACGGACCCAAGTTTGAAGCTCCTGGTGAGTATTCATATTAGGGCTGTCAATGGTTAACTGGTTAATTGTCGGAAAGACCTAATATTGAATATCAAAAACGTTAACCGGTTAACCAGACCTTTATTCGTTTTGATAGATTTGGACGTATATATTTGTCTCTGATATGATATAACAATGTATTCAATTGATTAATAATAGTATTTTTGTTAAAATTTACAAAGATTTTTGGCGTTAGGTTGACAGACGAATTTGTCAATTATATTTTACAACAAATTAGCCCTAAAATAACATGTCGAACAACTCAGGATAGGATTTTAAGCTGACTATGCGGTATGCGATTTGCACATTGTTGAAGGCGTACTATAGTTGTTAATTTTTGTGTCATTTTGGTGTCTTGTGGAGAGTTGTGTCATTGACAATAACCACAACTAGTATATCAATTGTTTGTTTGAAATGTCTTTTCCTTGAAATATAAAAAAAGAAGATGTGGTATGATTGCCAATGAGACAACTTATTACTGGTTGGTACTAGAATGAGCAACACGACGAATGTCACTTATGAAGTAGGATCTGCTTACTTTTCCGAGGCACCTGAGATCACCCCAGTTTCTGGTGGGGGTTGTGCTCAGTCTCAAGTTTTCTATGTTGTGTTTTGTGTACTAATGTTAGTCTGTTTGCCGATATTCTATGTCACATGACCCTATATGGTAAAGTCCATACATAAAAATAATAGATTCTGATGCGAGATGATGTATTAAATATTTTTCTGTTGCACGTTTTCAAGACACGCTAGTCAACTAAAACACGCCGAAACATAAATAGTTATCAAAGGTACCAGGACCACAATTTAGCACGCCAGACGCGCGTTTCGTCTACATAAGACTCATCAGTGACGCTCATATCGAAATGTTTATAAAGCCAAACTAGTAAAATAATGAAGAGCATTGAGGTTCCAAAATTCCAAAAAGGTGTGCCAAATACGGCTAAGGTAATCTATGCCTGGAATAAGAAAATCCTTAGTTTTTCCAAAAATTCAAAGTTTTGTAAACAAGAAATTTATAAAAATGACCACATTATTGATATTCATGTCAACACCGAAATGTTAAAGATGTACTCGAATTTCTCTTAGTTGTAAGTATTGCCTATTTTAGATTAATGTACAGTAACTATCTTTCTTTGGTATTTTGTCGGCGGGATTTATGCTACATGTGCTCACGCACAAAAAAGATCAACATGTACATGTATTTGCACCTACCACAATTTGTCTACTGTTTAGATAAACACACATGACATGTATAATATGCATAAAATTCTTAATTATGCACATTCATTAAACTTTAAAAAGTCCATAGAAACAGATGTAGATCATTCAAATTTACCAACTATAGGCATTTTTAGCCTTCTCCTTGGTTTAATTTCAACTGAGTTATTGCCCTTTTTTAAAAACATATGTTCACGGGGTCCAGCTGGTTTGTGCATACTTTTAGACCTTAATAATTTGGGGTTTAATGGTACAAAGATGAAACTTTCAAAAAAAATTGCTGATATATTTGGTAGTCAATTTAAGCAATGGACCAACTCCGATATGGAAACCAGTTTAAAGATGACTGTCAACCAATTAAAATTTAACAACCATGTTTGTCATGTATAATTTTATAAGCAAATGATATTTGAACCAAATCTTTATAAACACATCTAAAATGTATTCCAAAGTTTCTAGTAAGTCATGACGTTATGAAGTTATATAAGACTTTTCAATTTTTCAAAAAGGTGGAAATTTCAAAATGACCGCAAAAAGAGTGAACATGAATATTTCTAAGACTAGGCATTGCTGCTATGAAATCTATCCAATTACATTTTGAAGTTCATACACTATTCTAGGGGTTGTTATTCCCATGGTATATGGATGATGTTTGCTAGACGGGTTAATCAATGATCTCATAAATGGAAGCATTCAGACGTTTTCAGGATGCAATGAGGATTTGTTAGACCGTTAAGTACCTTCTGAGTCTCAAATGATAATGATTATGTTCCATTTCTCCTTGCCAACATCCCTTTCCTCCACAATTGCATGTATTATGATAACATCAAAATCATAAACATTGACAAGTAGCATCACAAGTGCTTACATTTCAAGAGCAACTGAGTTGGCCCCTATTTTTGATGAAAAGTGAATCATGTTATGTAAGCTGTCAATGTTGTGTTATTTGAACTTTATCTTTTATTTCTGTGTTGTCAACTAGTGAAAGTCTTGTTTCTTCATCTTTTAGGGATGGGAAACCTAAATTAGTTTCAAACAATCACACTCGATCAAGATTTGATTTATATAATTTATGACAAACGCGATGATTTTAATTTTCCTATAGTCAACTTTCCATTTCTGTGTAGCAACAACCCAGCGGCACCTGCATATGGAGTATATGTGTCTCAATTGCTACATTATTCTAGAGCTGGCTCAAAGTACGTTGATTTTGTTGAACGAGGAATACTGCTTTCTAAAAAGTTGCTAAGACAGGACTATAAATCAATCAAAATAAGGTCATCACTGAAATTTTTTTACGGTCGCCATCATGAGCTGATTGGCCATTATGACAAAAGTGTATCTGATATTGTTCCTCAGTCATAATAATCTTCCATCATTACAGAACTGAACAAAGAAATAACAAGACGGGTGTTGTATACGGTGCAGGAAATGCTTACCCTTCCGGAGCACCTGATTTCACTCCCGGTTTTTAGTGGAGTTCGTGTTGTTTCTTATTTATTATTTATAACTGTTGATGTAAATGTTCTTTAGTTTTGTGAGTCTTTTTTTTACTCCTTAGTTTTGATTTTTATTGTCTTTCATGTACGCATGGTTTTACATGTTTTAAATTGCATGATGTTCAGGTTTAGAAAAGAGACAGTCATGTAGAAATCAGAATTACTATATATATATATGCCTTGTACCTTAATATGACTGTTCAATTTAGACAAAAGCACTCGGGATGTTATCACTTGTTGAACAAGAACTACTGACCCGTCTTACTCATCATTTTTTGTTTATTATTGGGTTGATGTTTCAATTTTCATACGCCCGTTATCCTTACGATTTTTAATAATTTTAGATTTTACGTTTCTGAGGTATGGGATTTTATTCTTTAAAAAGGGATATTTTCAGTTTTCGAACAATAACTCAAAAACATGTTCACCATTTTGAGAGAATCTTTGGTGAATTGTTCATATCTATCCTTTACGACTTTTATAATTTAAGATTTTACATTTCTGAGGTATGGGGTTTTATTCATTAAAAAAGGGGTGATTTTCATGTTTTCGGACAATAACAGGCGTATATATCATGCGCTCATGGTGCAGCTGTTTATTAAATTTTTGTATAATGGTTTTTTGACTGCTGTTAGTCTACTCATTCGTCTTTTATCCATATTCTTATTTGTTAACGATCATCTAAACAACCACATATTGTAATGCAAAATTTTCTTCCGGACAGTCTATTTAGTATTTCCTCACTCTCAAACAGTACAGTTCATGAATTCGTTATCCACGCGAATGTTGTATCTACGTTGACATTCATTTTATATCCGTCGTTCCAACATTTTATTAGCTCATCACAAAATGTTGATACCTTTATGATAAATGTCCAAAACATGCCATCTACGTTCACTCGAAGTAGCACTCATGGGTAAAAGCCGAACATCACTTGCCTAAAGCTTTCACATGCTTTGCAAAGGTTGTGTCGTAGCTTGTAAACCGTTAACGCGGTTTACTTGATCACGTTATATTATTTCAAAGGTTGATGGAAACTTATAAATTACATAGGAAAAATTGCGACATATGTTTTCATATGTTTAACATATGTTTTTCATATGTTTGAAAACATATGTAAACATATGTTTAGGCCCGACATGAAAACATATGTTTTTGATCATATGAAAAACATATGTCAAACATATGAAAAACATATGTTTATAAAATCATATGAAAAACATATGTTTTTCATACATGTAAACATATGAAAAACATATGTTTTTCATATGTTTTTTTATAAACATATGTTTTTCATATGTTTTCATCCCAGACCTAAACATATGTTTTCATATGTTTGGCCTAAACATATGTTTTCATATGTTCGGCCCAAACATATGTTTTCATATGTTTTTATATTGGTCCTAAATAAATATTTTTTTATGTTTTTTTTTTTAATTTTTCAAATGTATTTATTTTTTCATGTATATGTATTTTTGTTTGGTTTGTTTTTAATGGTAATGTTTTTGATGTTTTTCTTCTTCATCGTCTTTTTTTTCTGTCAGGAACTCATTTTGAGTGTAAATACTTCAATATGATGATTTTAATAACCCCAAATACTTAATTCCACAGAAAATACATTGCAAAATCAAAAGCTCTTAACAAATAAAAAGCAACTGTATACATTAGCATTCCTTTATGCAGAAAAATAATTATCACAGTCAGTGCTCCATAATTTGTATTGTATATCTAGTAAAACTTTTTTTTATTAAGTTGTTGTCTCTTCTATTTTCATATTTTTGTCTCTTTGACATACTCATTTCTATTGCCTATGTTCTTTTTTCATATTTTTGTCTCTTTGACATATCCCATTTCTATTGTCTATATTCTATTTTCATGGTTTTGTCTCTTTGACATATCCCATTCTATGTTTGCCTCTTTGACATACCCTAATTCTATTGTCTATATTCTATTTTCATCTCTATGACATATCAAATTTTTATTGTCTATATTCTATTTTCGTATGTTTGTCTCTGTGACATATACACCATTTCTATTGTTGATAATCTATTCTAATCTGATGTATGTGATATTTCTATTGTCTATATTCTATTTTCCTCTGGTGTCTGTGATATTTCTATTATGACAGTCTATATTCTATTTCCCTCTGATGTATGTAATATTTCTATTGTCTATATTCTATTTCCCTCTGATGGATGTGATATTTCTATTGCTATATCACCATACACATTGATATGTAATTGTCTACACTACTAGCTATTACAGGTGCTAGTGTATGCTGCCGCTTTTGTGGCCCTTAATGGCTTGCTGTTTCGTGTGAGCTCTGTTTTGAAAACTGTATTTTGACCTGTAATGGTTTACTTTTACAAATTATGACCTGGATGGAGAGTTGTTTCATTGGCACTAACACCACATCTTCTTATATCTATAATTAAGAAAGACAACTAGATTGACTTTTGAGTTCAATATTGTATTAATTTAAAATGAATGTTCTTTGGTTCTGTTTCTTTACTTTTCAGTTCCTGAAAATAAAAATAACAGAACAGAGTTTCAATGTCCACTGAGTTGCACATATTTTATATAGCAAGGGGCAATATTAAAAAAAGGCACTTGAATAAAATTAAATAAAAAAGTGTGCTTGGAAAAAAACTTCTTTTTCTTGTATACGAAATATTTCAAACAGACCTTCAAGGGCATTACTTACCGTATACTATGTGTTTTATAAAAAATTGAACCGATGAGAGCGCTTACAAGGCCATTTTCCTTTATTTAATATTTCAAGGGCCATAACTCTTTTGAAAATAGTCAATCGATCAAAAGTAGTGAATATATTGCTGATATTAAAGTATAGTATAAGTTTTATAAAAATCTGGCAAGAATTGCACCTGTAAGACAAATATAAACACCGTACAATCATTCTATAAACATATTAATTAATGTCTGCGATACAATATGTAGTTTTAATTTTTCAATGGTTCACATTTTGCATTCTTAAACAAGTTGAAGGTTACTTTATGGTATGGATTTTGATTATTGTTCATTGCTGAACAGTGACCAGTAAATGTTTTATCTTTGTTCTTTAGTTTTTTAATTGATAGTTGTCACATTGAGGATCATACGCCATCTCCTTATATCAATATTCTAGTTCGTTAAAAACGCTCTACAGTTAAAAGAAAATTATCAAATTAATTTTTCTTGTTTATTTTAAGGTTCAGTGGCAAATATTTAATGTATATATTCAAGACAAGAACAACTTTTGATCATGTTAAATATACAATTCATAATATACGGTCTGTGATGCAAATGCTATAATTATTTGAGCTTCTCATTTCTCATGCATGTGCAGCAGAAGCAGATAAGACTGGTAAGGATTCCTCGATGCATACTTGACAGAAAAATAAACAACTGTATACATGTACAATTACACTTGAAAAAGTTTTGAATAGATAACATTAAATTATTTAAATCAAATACAATTCTACATATGAACTTACTTTGATACCATTTTTTTTTACAGGACATCTGCACCTACATGTACATGTACACCGTAGCATGTACCTCAGTGATTCTAATACTGCACTTTCCTTTAATTTGGTAACAAGCTAAAATTATAAATTTTAAGTTAATCCAAAAGTCCAGACAAAAACTAAATGTACATTTACATGTAGTATGAACTGATGCTCACTAATTAATACTTTTACTTTTGAGTTAATGGAAACAATTTATAAACAATCAACAAATATATGTATAGCATGAACTTTTCATATATATCATGTATATATAAAAAAAACTATTCTTTTGCCTAAGTTTAAAAAAAATCCATTTAGGCATTAACTCTGGTTTATTAAATCTTGATTTGCTGTTTCATAGGCAAAATTGTTGAAATACAACATTTATATATAAATATTAAACTCATGAACACACATGTAACATGTCGTCATTTGTGTTACCATCTGTATACTTCATGCATTTAATAAAAGAACAGTGTTTCAATGTACCTCACCAATTGATGGATATATAAAATTTGCTGTCAAAAAGCAATAACCACAACAAATAAGTATTTTTAGCTCACCTGGCCCGAAGGGCCAAGTGAGCTTTTCTCATCACTTGGCGTCCGTCGTCCGTCGTCCGTCGTCCGTCGTCGTCGTCGTCGTCGTCGTCGTCCGTCGTTAGCTTTTACAAAAATCTCCTCTGAAACTACTGGGCCAATTTTTACCAAACTTGGCCACAATCATTATTAGGGTATCTAGTTTAAAAATTGTGTCCGGTGACCCGGCCAACCAACCAAGATGGCCGCCATGGCTAAAAATAGAACATAGGGGTAAAATGCAGTTTTTGGCTTATAACTCAAAAACCAAAGCATTTAGAGCAAATCTGACATGGGGTAAAATTGTTAATCAGGTCAAGATCTATCTGCACTGAAATTTTGAGATGAATCAGACAACCCGTTGATAAGTTGCTGCCCCTGAATTGGTAATTTTAAGGAAATTTTGCTGTTTTTGGCTATTATCTTGAATATTATCATAGATAGAGATAAACTGTAAACAGCAAAAATGTTCAGTAAAGTAAGATCTACAAATAAGTCAACAGGACCAAAATGGTCTGTTGACCCCTTTAGGAGTTATTGCCCTTAATAGTCAATTTTTAACCATTTTTCGTAAATCTTAGTCATCTTTTACAAAAATCTTCTCCTCTGAAACTACTGGGCCAAATTAAACCAAACTTGACCACAATCATCATTGGGGTATCTTGTTAAAAAATTGTGTCCGGTGACCTGGCCAACCAACCAAGATGGCCGCCATGGCTAAAAATAGAACATAGGGGTAAAATGCAGTTTTTGGCTTATCATTAATCAAAGAGCTGAAAGCTCTGAAGAAAAATGACGCCACTGTCTCTAATATTGGGATAGTTTTTATGCAAGTCTTGATTTTCACATACCGTAATTAGTTTAACAATGCAACATGTATCGTGAGCATATAATTGATATTCGTATATGTGTGTGTGTGTGAAGTGAAGGTGACAACTGGCTGGTTTTTTAAGACAAATGAATAGGTCAAGACTAGCTGAATTGTACAAATAAATACCGTAGAAAGGCTTGTATATTTCTCACTGGTACATAGTCTGAATCTGGGTCCGTTCGCTTCCATTCACGTTTGCGCCCACTCATTTTCACCCCTGTCACTTTCACACCCTACATTGTTCGCACCCAATCTTAATTGGTTTTGTGTTTAATAACTCTGTAAGCAAGTGTTTTCTTATAAGTATAATTGTTGTCATTGTCTCAAAATAAAGTGAGACAGCAATTTTTTTTTGTGTTGAATAAATCTTAATCATGTTTTGGATAAGGTATTGCTAAAAATAATAATAATCCTTTCTAAATAAAGTGGTATTTTGTCAACGTTTTATTTTGTGTTGAATAACTCTTAATCGTGTTTTGGTTAGTGTATTGCTATAACTTGTTTCATTGACTTGTTTCAAAATGAAGTGAGATTCTGACTATGTTTGTTTCTGCGTGTTGAATAAATTTTATCATGTTTTGGTTATATTAGTGGATTGCTATGTTTTATTGTTTCGTTGTTTCAGATCAATGGGACCAAGCTGTTAAAAACAATTATCTTTTGTGTTTTTTCCTTTTAAATCTTCAATGTTTTACTCATACCAAGCTATAAATACATTCAGTATTTACACCAAAGCAATTTAAAACAACAACCATGATTTTCCAATTATTCAACTTGAATTTGAATTAAAATTGGGCGCGAATGAGTAGAGTGTGAATGTGCGAACGTGTAGGGTGCGAAAATGTATTGGGCACAAACAGACCTGATACCACACAGTCTGAACCCCCTTCTCCCACAAAATATTAAGTAAATAATCTTTTTGTTACTGCTATCAAAGGTCTAATGAAACTCAGATAGTTTCAAACATTTGTCAAAGAATTCTAGTCAAACTGGCACCTAGTTAAATTGGCACCTGGACAAATCAGCACCTGGTTAAAATCGACACCTGATATACTGTAGTCAATTCATCACCCATGTTAAATATATATTTTTAACAGTATTTACGCAATAGGGTAAAAATAAGAAAGGGGTTGCCAGAATTTTTTTCAGTATTTAAGCAAAAAGAGTTAAATACTAACTTTCACATTTTTGGGTGTTCATGTACATTTTGTATATATTTATTTTTCTCAACTAATGACTTTTTTGGTGTATTTTTAATGATATATATATATATATATGAATAGTCCAAATAATTATTACTTCTGGCAAGGCTTTTAAATTTTATTCTGGAACACCTTCCTATAACCGCAAGGCTATGTTAATTTTTTTTCTGGGACGCCTTCCTACGAACGTCGTATGAAGGCGTCCCAGAAAAATAATAAAATAGCCTTGCCAGACGTCATAATTATTTGGACTAATACATGAGATATTGTGTATTTTTCTGCATTATTTCAACCAGTTGAGCATTTTACAGGATTGTTGGTTTAATGCTGTTTAAACTTTACTGAAAGACAAACACCTTAAATTTGCTAATTATTTGGCATGAAAGTTTGATTTATTGAAAGGGACTCATAGTTTTCCATTTTATTTTAATAATTGACTTGTTTTTACAATTACACAAATTGTCTAATTGTTAAAACAACAGCTTTTGTAAGGGCTTCGTTGTTTACCTTTATACACTACATATTCACTTTCGTTTCGTGGTTTACCAAAATACACAACAACATATTCACTATGTACTTGGTAACAGTAATTAATTAATTGAATAGAAAATATTATAACAAATATTATTGGATGCCGAATTGACGTCGAATAGGTGCCGATTTGACTAGATGCCAATTTAACCAGGTGCCGACTTGACTTGTACGTTTCAATTCCTCTGCGATCGTTTGCGGTATTTTCTTGAGAAAACATATTTTCCATCATCAAAGAGAAGAAGAAACTGCTTTAAAATGATTCTGGAACGCTTCATGATTGTTAAAATAAGTTTAATTCACTCAAAAACAATTTTAAAACTTGCGATTAAACAGGAAGTTTCCAAAGCACGTGTAAAAGAAGAAATTAACCGGTGAGAGTGGAAATCCGTATATGACAGATATCCCTATAGTACGACTTTGAAAGTAAAACAGTTCAATCCTTTTGTAAAACAATCTTTAATATACCTATCACATTAATGTTTGAAGGGTCTTAAGCTTATTCAAACCATATAAGTCGGTATGAAACACCAAAACGGAATGAACAATAACCGATTACGTTTTGTAGTTTACAAATTTTAAAACTGGTTCCCGTCAAACTACAACACTTTGTTCGAGTGTAGTGGAATACAAGCAAAAACCAGTGTAAACTGGGTCCTGGCTGAATTAATACTACACAATGATGCATAATGATAACACAAGCAGATTCCAGTTTGTATGGAAAATAGGAAATACGAAACCAAGCGCGGTAGGCAGAGAAATGTAATGAAGTTCAGGTCGGCAGTTATGGAACAATGACTGCGTCATTTTCCAAAAAACCAAAGCATTTAGAGCAGATCTGACATGGTAAAATTGTTTATCAGGTCAAGATCTATCTGCCCTGAAATTTTGAGATGAATTGGACAACCCGTTGATAGGTTGCTGCCCCTGAATAGGTAATTTTAAGGACATTTTGCTGTTTTTGGTTATTATCTTGAATATTATTATAGATAGAGATAAACTGTAAACAGCAAAAATGTTCAGCAAAGTAAGATCTACAAATAAGTCAACAAAACCAAAATGGTCTGTTGATTTCTTTAGGAGTTATTGCCCTTTATAGTCAATTTTTAACCATTTTTCGTAAATCTTAGTTATCTTTCACAAAAATCCTCTCCTCTGAAACTACTGGGCCAAATTAAACCAAACTTGGCCACAATCATCATTGGGGTATCTAGTTTAAAAATTGTGTCCCGTGACCTGGCCAACCAACCAAGATGGCCACCATGGCTAAAAATAGAACATAGGGGTAAAATGCAGTTTTTGGCTTATAACTCTGAAACCGCAGCCTTTAGAGCAAATCTGACATGGGGGTTAAATTGTTTATCAGGTCAAGATCTATCTGCCCTGAAATTTTCGGATGAATCTGACAACCTGTTGTTGGGTTGCTGCCCCTGAATTGGTAATTTTAAGGAAATTTTGCTGTTTTTGGTTGTTATCTTGAATATTATTATAGATAGAGATAAACTGTAAACATCAATAATGTTAAGCAAAGTAAGATTTACAAATAAGTCAACATGACGGAAATGGTCAATTGACCCCTAAGGAGTTATTGTCCTTTGTAGTCAATTTTTAACAATTTTCATAAAATTTGTAAATTTTAACTAACATTTTCCACTGAAACTACTGGGCCAAGTTCATTATAGATAGAGATAATTGTAAGTAGCAAGAATGTTCAGTAAAGTAAGATGTACAAACACATCACCATCACCAAAACACAATTCTGTCATGAATCCATCTGCTTCCTTTGTTTAATATTCACACAGACCAAGGTGAGCGACACAGGCTCTTTAGAGCCTCTAGTTTTTTTTTTTAAACATTTTTCATAAATTATAAAAAATAATCTACAAGAAAAGTAGACATGTGTGGGATGCAATTCCTTACAAATTCAATATCTATTTCCAAGAGGCAAAACTCCTGTAAACATATTTTATTAATAGCCTGTTAAGTTTCTCTTTATCTTCTTTAGTTCTTGCTCAAAACACAAAAGAGGAAAAGATTTCAAAATTTACGAGAAAGTTGTTAAAAATTGACTATAAAGGGCAACAACTGCTTAAGGGGTCCATTGAAAATTTGGTTATGTTGACCATTGTAGATCTTACTTTGCTGAACATTATTGCATGAAACTTTTCAAAAATCAAAAATTTGAAAAATTTTGAAAAAAAAGGAATCCCTTAAAATAGTTGTAAACAAACTATCCCCCCGGGGCCCTCCCTCAACTTATTGAAATCCCCCTTGGAGCAATAACCCTAAAACTCAATCCCATCCTTTCTTTTGTAGTATGGAACCTTGTAGTACAATTTCAGAGAGATCCATACACTCGATGGCGGATCCAGAAATTTTCATATGTGGGGACCCAGTGACTGCCTAAGAGGGGGACTGATCCGGACATGCTTCAGTGTTTCCCTATATAATCAACCAAAATTTTCCAAGAAAAGAGGGGGGAAGGGGGCAGGGCTGCCTGGGCCTCCCACCTTAATCCGCCTATGAGTCACTTAAACACAAGTTATTGTCTGGAAACTAGAAACATGCTTCTTTTTGGCCCCTAATTCCTACATATTTTGGGCAACTAACCCAAAACTCTATCCCAGCCTTCCCTTTGTTATATGGAACATTGTGGTACAATTTCAGAGAGATCTATACAATTACACACAAGTTATTGTCTGGAAACTAGAAAAATGCTTGTTTTTGGCCCCTTATTCCTAAACTTTGGCCCCATGACCCCTAAACTGAATCAAAACCTTGTACTTGTGGTTTTAAGCATTGTGGTACAATTTCAGAGCAATTGAAATACTTATAAACAAGCTATTATCCTGAAACTAGAAAAATGCTTGTTTTTGGCCCATTTTGGGCCCCTAATTCCTAAACGGTTGGGACTTCCGACCATCATCCCCAAAATCATCCCAACCTTTTTTTGTGGAATTGGACCTTCTAAACAAAATTCATAAAGATTTATGCACTTAAACCTAAAATATATTTTCGGAAACCAATGTGTCTTCGGACGCTGCAGATAACGACAACACCTTACCATTATACAATCCCCAAAAATTGTTTGTTGTCGTATAAAAAGAACAAGCAATGGAGTGTATATAGAGCTTCCAATTTTATTTCAATAAAATGGTCCAGTAGAAAAAATATTTTTTCACAGCTTACACGAAATCAAAATGTGTAACATGTAGATACATGTTGTAGTCTGACAACAACAAAATATTCAAACAAAGTTATCCTTTTTATTACATGTACATACCTCTCGTCATAAAATAATTGCCGGCTGCTCTTTATATGCACATAAATCAATATAAAAATCTATGAATCCATCATATAATCTAGAAAGCAATGCCTCAGAGAATTCCATTCTGTTGCTTAGCTTCTTCTTCTTCTTGAAGTACATGTACTTCCATAGGAAATGCTAAAAGAAATAATGTAAAATGAAATGAAGTTAAAATATCTGACAAATTGCCTTAAATATTTTTATACATGTTATATGGCAAAATTGGCTTATTTTGATCTTTTAAAACAAGACCAACAGATCTAGACTTGCCCGAAAAAATATTATACTAGTATATATACATGTATAATATAAAAGTATTAAATTATTTAAATGTTCTAATCCATCTTATTAAATCCATATGCCTGTTGTATGAATTCAATGGTGTATCAAAGTGGTTAAATTTGATCTCTGACTAAATAAGTTCTTGTTATGATTTACAAATGTATAATGCCAATCTTTTTCATCAGTTAACAGTACAAATGTAAATGGTCAAGGGGATAACTTAATTCAGGAGCCTGTAACTCAGTGGTTGTCGTTTGTTTATGTGTTACATATTTGTTTTGTGTTCATTTTTTGTACAAAAATAAGGCCCCAAGTTTTCTCGTTTGAATTGTTTCAGGGGTGGATGCAGGAATTTTCGAAAGGGGGGGTGCTAACCCATGCTAACCCAGGGCAAAGGGGGGGTGCAAAACATATTTCCCGATACTAATGCATTGATCGGCAAAAATAAAGGGGGGTGCGCACCCCCGGAACCCTCCCCCCCCCCTGGATCCGCCACTGTGTTTTATATTGTCATTTAGGGACCTTTTATAGGCGACTATGCAGTATGGGCTTTTCTCATTTTAATCTGTTTTGTGTTCAATAACTTTGTAATCAAGTTTTGGCAAGTGTATTCTTATAAGTATATATTGTTGTCATTGTCTCAAAATAAAGTGAGATAGCATTTTTTTTTTTTTGTGTTGAATAAATAACTCTTAATCATGTTTTGGTTAGTGTATTGCTATAACTTTATTTCACTGACTGGCTTGTTTCAAAATAAAGTCAGATTTTGACTACGATTTTTTTGTGTGTGTTGCATAAATTTTATTATGTTTTGGTTATAATTCGTGTATTGTTATATTTTATTGTTTCATTGTTTCAAATCAAGGGAACCAAGCTATTAAAAACAATTATCTTTTATGTTTTTCATTTAAAATCTTCAATGTTTTACTCATACCAAGCTATTAATACATTCAGTATTTACACCAAAGCAATTTAAAACAACAATCATGATTTTCTAATTGTTCAACTGGAATTTGAATTAAAATTGGGCGCAAACTTGTAGAGTGCGAACGGACCTTGGGTGCGAACGTGCGAGGTGCGAACGTGTAGGGTGCAAAAGTGTATTGGGCACGAACTGACCTGATACCGGTGGCCGAGTGTAAAGTGGTTGGTATGTTTATGTCTTGTTCTACTGTCTGATTTAACAAGAAGATCTTTAGGGTAAATTGCTATGTGTTGGTGTATGATCTTATAGAATACCACTAGTCTTGTTTGTATTCGTCTCAATTCTAATGTAGGCCACTGTAGGTGATCAAGCATATTTAAGAGAGTCTGAGAGAGCTGGTATATTTGTGATATACCGGTTCTCCGGTTTACAATCAACAGTCAAATAGTTTTTTTGTGAAAAATTTGCACACACATCTTCCTGTTTTGGCCAATTATAATAATAAATAAGGTGCATTATTATATTTACCATTCGTTGCCCTTTTAAGGTACATAAATGTACGTAATCCATGAAAACAAAACACTTTCGACATTTCGAACTTAGTCACTCAATTCAATTTATCTGTTTATAAGTAGAATCTATCTCTGTCCATTCTTAAAACTTAAATAAACAGCTGTAGACTGCTGCAGATGATCGCGTGAGCGTCTTGCGTCATAGTGCACAAAACGATAACGGTGAAAATATTTCCGAGTTTTCCCGGTTTTCGAATTCGACGTGCCAAGTACGTAATACGAGGGTCTGGAATCAAAATTAGGGACTTAAGAAAAGGGAATAAGAAAAAAAAATGCAGAATAAATAATAAAAAATAAATAATAAAGAACAGAGAGAGAATAATTGGATAATCAATAAAAAAATTAATTTAGAATAAAGAACAAACTATAAAAAGTAAAGAATATTTATTCATTATTCATATTATTATCTATTAATCATAACTCATTCATTTATTTTACATTCGTATTAAATTAATTAGAAAGCTCTGCTGTTAGGATGATAGGCTTCAATACTAATTTAGACATTTTCTCCAATTTTCATTAATGTATTTTAAAACATATGAAAACATATGAAAATCATATGTTTTTCATATGTTTGTAAATATATGTTTACATATGTCATAAAACATATGTTAACATATATTTGCTAACATATGTTTTCATATGTTTCAAATCATATGTAAACATATGATCGTAAACACATGTTTATCATATGTTTGTCCTAAACATATGAAAAACATATGATTTTCATATGTTTTTCATATGTTTTGAAAACATATGATAAACATATGTTGCAATTTTTCCTGTGTACTTTGGCCATTTTTGATAAAAAAAAAACAACATCATCAAATATTATAGCTATGTAATATTGATAGTTGATCTGATTACCCCACCTTCTCCTTTTATGCGTGTTTAATTCATCTCATGGGCTTGGTTCACATATTTCAATTTCAAATTAGGTTTACAACACTTAAATTGTATAGTTAAATGCCATAATAATTTGAAAGGGTACTGCAAGTCATAATTAGGATGGGATAATGCAGAGAACCAATAAACAAGCAGTATTATGTAAACTCCATACACCAATACGGAACATTCACTGAAAGATCTCACATTAACATGTCTACTTTAATCTTTAATATGGAAGACCAGTTATATGGTAAAGCAGACTCTCATATTCACTTCGTATTGCTCCATTCTTTGGAATTTACAAAGTTCTCACCAGGGTCTAATTCCCATTAAAACAATGTGATATCTGTGCATAAGAATGAGAGGAACACCTACTGTTCTCTCAAGGACATGTCTTGTCTTGTTCATGATGCATGAGAGCCTCTAAAAAATAATCAATAAATCATGAAGTACTATGTTTCCCTGATTGAAGCCTTATTCAACCACTGCTTTTTAACGAATCACATAGGTTCTCAGCGATGTCGTTTCTATATAAAGACCACAAACAAAAACAGTTGTGCTGGTGAATACTATATTGATTAAAGTGTCAGACATTTTAAGGGAAATTTACCAAGTTTGACTAAAAAAATGCTGAAATATGAAAACTGTTGTTCTATGTAAAGGTTCATTATTCGTAGTCGAACTCATCGTATTGTCAATAGCGTCCACGGCTGGTGTTGAGAGATCGCCATCATTCGACGGAGAAACCACATAATTAATGTTTAATGTTTGATAGTTGGAATCTTTTAGTACTGTTGCTAAATAGATGATTGGACCATTAATTAACGCTAAACGAAAACAGTAAAGATGTAGGTCCGATAAGGACCGATTTTGGCCTCAAAATTTCAGGTTCATCTGACGAAAAATGTTGACCACTTTTTAAACATTTTAGTGTCTATTTCATTTGATTCAATTAGTTTGTTGAAAGATTTTAACTTATTTATTCATTATAAAACGATCCGATTCAAGCTCTAATATGAAAAATCTACCAAATATGCCGAAATATATCACTTTTCAGATGATTTTTGTCAAAAATGAAAGTGACCGCATCTGTGTTAATCCTCAACCTTTATATATGTTATGTATTATCATCAAATACAACTTACATTTCAATATTAAGGATGAACACGAATGTGGCCACTTTCGGTTTACACGGAAACCGTCTAAAATATAACTAAAATGCTAGAATTGTGAAGATTCAGTAATCTAGCATGACTTAATGGTGCTACTACCCGATATATGTGCATTGTATTGTCAAAAACAGCCCATATTTATGTAGCAGAAGCATTCTTCTGTCCAACAAATAACTTATAGTTTAATTTTAACACTTTTGTAAAACTGCTATAATTTTGGGCCAAAAAGGGGTCTTACTGGACCTACATTTTGTACTCCTTTGGTCATTAATTATATATCTCCTTTCCTGATCAAGTAATCGAGCAGAAGGCCTATTTACAAAAAGAGATGGTTTTAGTTCAGGTTGATATAATGGTTAAGAAGATTAGAGAAACAAAACAGAAGTAACTTTGCAATGATAGCGTCGTATTTGCCTCAATAAAAGATGAATCGACTGCATCTCGATGTTTGGCACATGTTTGGCCTAACGATTATCAACTAATGCATTATTTACTGTGGAAAAGACTTTAGCTTACATCATGTCTTTTTGAACTACATGTACGTGCATTTTTTATACGACCGCCAAATTGTTTTTGGGATCGTATAATGGTATGATGTCGTCGTCCGTGTCGTCGTCGTCGTCATCGTCCGAAGACACATTGGTTTCCGGACAATAACAGTACTTTAGTTTAAGTGAATAGATCTTTATGAAATTTTTCAGAAGGTTCAATACCAAAAACGGAAGGTTGGGATTGATTTTGGGGATATTGTCCCAACTGTTTAGAAATTAAGGGCCAAAAAGGGGCCCCAAGACAAACATTTTTCTAGTGTCAGGATACTAACTTGTGTATAAATATCTCGATTGCTCTGAAATTATACCACAATGCTTAATACCACAAGTAGAAAGTTGGGGTTCACTTTAGAGGTTATGGGGCCAACAGTTTAGTAATTAGGGACCATAAAGGGGCCAAAACAAGTTTTTTTTCTAGTTTTCCGACACTAACTTGTGTTTTAGTATATGGATCTCTCTGGAATTGTACCATAAGGTTCCATATAACAAAGGAAAGGCTGGGATTGAGTGTGGAGTTAATTGCCACAAACATGTAGGAATAAGGGACAAAAAAATGACCAAAAGAAGCATTTTCTAGTTTCCAGACAATAACTTGTGTTTAAGCGCATGAATCTCTCTGACATTGTAATACAAGGTTCTATACTACCAAGGAAAGGATGGGCTTAAGTTTTCGGGTTATTGCTCAAAGGGGTGTTTCAATAATTTGGGGGGATCTTTTTTTACAATTTTTTTAAGGATTCATATTTTTATGATTTTTTTGAAATTTCAAAATTTTTTAAAAGTATCAAGATGAAATCTTCATTTGCACACTGACAATATAGTGCAATTGATTTGTACGTTCTTTGAACACATGTTTTTAGTGTCAAGAACCTATATTATGTAAAAATTTGATCACAATCCAAATTCAAAAAGTATCAAGCTTAAATATTTTGTACAAATTTGCCATAAAGTTCTACCTCTGCGGACGTATCAGGCTGCGTTCAGAAAAGCATTTTATTTGAAGTATCGTTATCAAATAGAAACAGATTATTGCGGTTGCTTGTTTCTTTTAAGGCAACACCAAAATAATCATGAAACTGAATAAGAAATCAACTGCCGTATTAATGGCCTGGCAAACCTGGAATTTCTGCAATTTAGCTATAATGTTCTTTTACAGTTCATCATAAAGAAAACTACTCGATTCAGGAAGCATACGAAAACTTCAACTATAATTTTTGAATAACGTCAATGTATATATTTACGTGAACCCTCGTTGAAAGTTACTGTTTGCAAGAATACTAGTACATGTAGTACAGATGTATAAACGATTTCCTATACCTTTCTCACACAGCTTTTAATGTTTGGCTTCAGTAAATAACTGTGGCATGCACTTGATACTTTAGGCCGCTTAGTTTTATATAAGGTACATCAAAACAAAACACTTTGTAAAATTCTACAAGGAATACTTGTAGATTTGGATATCTTATAGCGGCCATCTTAGAAAAGCCGCCAGATTGAAATTCCAATAGCGGAATACAGATAGTATTGTTCGAAACACCCAGCACTACTTACATGACAAATTTTAACTTATGTTAGGGATTTTGTTCTTTGAATATTTTGACGCGGCCTTCCAAAATAGCCGTCATATTGAAATTTAAAATGGGTTCAACCACTGGGTCGATGCCACTGCTGGTGGAGATTTATTTCCCCGAGGATATCACCAGCCCAGTAGTCAACACAATAGTGCTGACATGCATTATCATTGATATGGTTATATTTATAAATTAACTGTTTACAAAATTTTGAATTTTTGAAATACGAAGGCTTTTCTACCTCAGGAATAGATTATCTTAGCTGTAGTTGGCAAAACTTTTAGGAATTTTGGTCCTCAATGCTCTTCAACTTCGTACTTTATTTGGCCTTTAACTTTTTTGGATTCGAGCGTCACTGATGAGTCTTTTGTAGACGAAACGCGCGTCTGGCGTATGTACAAAATTTAGTCCTGGTATCTATGATGAGTTTATTTACAACCACTGGGTCGATACCACTGCTGGTGGAGATTTATTTCCCCGAGGGTATCACCAGCCCATGCCAGTAGTCAACACAATAGTGCTGACATGAATTATCATTGATATGGTTATATTTATAAATTTACTGTTAACCAATGTTTGAATTTTTGAAATACTAAGGCTTTTCTACCTCAGGCATAGATTACCTTAGCTGTAGTTGGCAAAACTTTTAGGAATTTTGGTCCTCAATGCTCTTCAACTTCGTACTTTATTTGGCCTTTTTAACTTTTTTTGTTTCAAGAGTCACTGATGAGTCTTTTGTAGACGAAACGCGCGTCTGGCGTATGTAAAAAATTTAGTCCTGGTATCTATGATGAATTTATTCATAGCTAATTGTGTCTTTTGAAACCCGTATCATACCGGATGATAAGCGATCTCTTATCATTTTCATAATACTTGTTATTTTTTACACTCTGTGACCTTTGATAACAAAATAATAGTTTATGTCTATTAACATTGCCATTTGTTTCTGTACATGTACGCATTTTCAGAGGAATCGATTCCATTTGTAATATTTTTAGAACTCTAAAGCGGTATAAGGAAATCCTACGCAGGGCCATCGCAAGATTTCATATTTAATTTGTGCCTAGTTTCCAAATAAGGTCGTAATATCTTCAAAACAAAGAGAAGGGCATGTTTAGAAAACAACAGAGGGAGAAAACTACTTTTATTTCATGGAATTATGAAATCCTACATAAAGTCATATGGTACATTTAATACTTCAGGATGAAGTCGATTGACGGTCCAAATTTGATCTTTTAAGTTCAATAGAAACGGATAATGCCATGTTAAAATATAATTGGAAGAAAAAGAAAAAAACATCAGAAAATTAATACGGTCTTTCCTAATTTGACACTTCTTATTAATATAAGAATTCCATGAGCTGTCGGTTGTATGATGTTCAGCTTTTCTATTTTTTTTTAATAAAGACATGTGATTATGTTTTTTTTAATTCGTTTCATTGTTCATTTTGTAGATATCAAATACAGGTTCATATAGGTGCGATCTATTAGTTGATAGATTTTTATGATCAACATTTTGTGGAATATTTCAGAAGGAGAATGACATTTTGCCCCCTTTTGTGTGGGGGGTATCTAACATAAAATTAACATCAATTATGATCCTGAAAAAAACCAGTCATGCACAGGTATAAATGTATCTATATGAGCACCCATCCGTAAACAAGTTAATGATATGGACTGAAAAACAGACAAAAATGTTTCCATTAACGCCATCCTGAAATGAATTGGGTAAATTTGACTAGGTCTTAAAAATATGTGCCTTCAACACATTTTGTTTTAAGAAAAAATGGTTCTACATTGATAGAAATATTAAGCCGATTTCAATTTCATCCCACAGTCTCAAATATAATATTTTCATTTTTGTAGGGTATAAAATACAAATAATTGGAAGTTTCGAAAGTGTCCCCTGTGCGAATGATCGATATCAACCTATTACTTTCTGGACAAACAGTAACCTTTGCAAATTTGGAAAATCAGTTTGTACTGACGAAGGACAAGTACTTTTTTCATTAGGTACCACTAAAACAGACAGTACGTGCAGATGTGACTACACAAAGGGATATGATTTTGTAGTTAGACCAAAGAGTTCTTGTTTCTGTTTGCCATCCGAAGAAGACTGTTCTTGTTTCATCAGAAATTGTCCAAGCGGATTTGTACTTTCTCCAGGTATAATATATTAGATTGTATAATCTAACTATCATGAATGTTCTTGTTAAATGTCGTGAGTGTTTGTAATTAAAAACGCTCATTATACTAATTGTTTGTATCAATAAATAAACTCTGCTGATGATACTTCCATTAAATGCTTACTCTTTTGTATAGAATGTTTTGATATATAATTGTTCAAATAAAAGTGTGCATTGGTTAGCCCTAAAACTTTTAGTTAAATCGAACCAGATTGCGGGATGGCTGACACTGCATTGGTTATTTTAAAGAAATTTTGCCATCTTGGTTATTATTTTGAAATTTATTATAGTAGAGATGAACTGTAAACAGCAATAATGTTCAGCAAAGTAATACCTAAAATAAGTTCAATGACAATATTCGCAGTTGATCCCTTCAGGAGGTATTATTTTACACAATTTATCATATTTGCCAACTTAAAAAAATCTTCTTCACTGAAGCTACTGAACCAATTACAGCTAAACCTAAAGTTTGTATTTTATTTTTTAAGACAAATAGCTACTATGGCTTAATTAGAACATAGAAAGGGGGGGGGGGGGGTCCATATTTGTTTTACTGTAAAGAAATTATAACAGACACAAAGAATATTTAAATGCCATTTTTAAGCCCAGATTTATATACATTGAGAAGCAAAATTAAACAATGGTGAGCTTCTGCTGTTGTCTGCTCTATGGTTGGGTTGTTGTCTCTTTGACACATCCCTTTAAAACAAATAATTACAGATGAGAGATTCAAGCTGTTTTTCCAAGGTATGTTAATGTGTCTGTGATGGGAAGATCATTTCCGTCGATTATTTCAGGAGCTGGTTTGTGATTTTAAGGGTCATGATTTCTCTTTATGGAAAAAAAAACTAGTTCTAATACCTTCCCAAGGCACCGGACACAAAACAAAAATTTGAAAAATAAGCTACTAAACCTTTACACACTGATGTAGTGTTCCCAATTACACTCATATCTGTGAACATATGCACAAGTAAACTGGAAAGAAATGTGATTACATAGATTAATTTACTGTTACAGTTACAGTATTTTATCAAAACTACATGTAGTAATCATTTCTTTTTTCAATTACTGGCTTAGTTTTGTCTTCTCACTTAAGTGTATTTTTACACTAACAGAAATTTGACAACTGTCATGATTAAAGTACAGTTAAACACAATTGGTGGGACAATTATTGGAATTCTATATATATTCTCCCTTAAAGCCGATCATAATTGACCAAATGACATATCTAGTCTAAGAGTTTATACATAACATGGCAGACCACTCAATAAACAAACGTTGACCTCATTGGTATCTGATATAGTTGGAACTATATAGGTCAGCCTATGTCTTCATGTCTAACAAATACTAAATAGGGATTTCTTTTAATAAATTATATACAGATGATATATTTTTTCCTTTACCTATATATATAATATATCTCTTTTGATTTACACTGCATTAAACAATTGATCTGTACATTTTGTTTGACAGATGATTAAGTAAGGAATAATACACAATTGTTTTTTTAGGGGGGGGGGGGGGGGTGGGGAGGGGGTTGGTGGGGGAGAGCGTGTTCTGTACGAGTAAGAATCCAAGTGTTGTCTGTTTTTCATTCAAAATCTATACAACAATTATCTGTAAATAATTCATAATTTTAATAGGTTACATTTATCCGAGAAGGTATGAATATATCTGTAAACTGTGAGATACTATTTGATTTCAATGCAATAAATAAGAATTTGCCATCAAAATTAAAAGTCTCCATCTTTGGACGATTGAAAAAAATATCATATTAATTATAAAAAAAGAAAATGTGGTATGTTTGCTAAGGGAAAACTCTCCACAAGAGACAAAAATGACACAAAAAATTAACATCTATAGGCCACCGAACGGCATTCATCAATAATCAAAGTCCATACTACAAAGTCAGATATAATAGACCTCGAAATGACAACGTAAAATAATTCAAACGAGAAAACTAACGTCTTTATTTATGTACAAAAAATGAACGAAAAACAAATATGAAAAAACATGAACGAACGACAACCACTGAAATACAGGCTCCTGACTTGGGACAGGTACATACATACAGAATGTGGCGGGGTTACACATGTTAGCGGAACCCCCCCTCCCCATAACCTGTGACAGTGGTATAACAGTATTACATAAGAGAGAAATATAAAAAGAAGTCGAAAAAGGCTTAACTCATCAAATGGACAAAAATACAAATGGGTTAAGTTTATTGGTGTAAAAATTACACTTTGTCAACCACGTATTTTCAATGTCATATATTATTGTTTAAGTCAAAATCAATAAGCTATACTTAGTAATGTTTGAACAAAGAGTATTCGTAGCAGCCATGCTCACAAATCAACCATTTGTAGGTTAATTGTCGGAGATGAAAATATGACTCTAATTTTCAAGTCTCATTAACCATCGATCCCAGGCTTACTTAGAAACTACAATGTAATTTTCTTTTTTTATAAGGTAATTTCTGCTGTTTCAAAAAAATATAAACAGTAAGTTGAAATAAAAAAGAAGTTTATATTATACAAATATTAAACTACTTTATTAACTGATAAAATATAATTGTATATCCTTTAACAAAACTAGAAACGCAAACTTAGTTAAAGATATCTGAAAAACATTAAGGATTGCTTCAAAACATAACACGCTGCTTTAAAAAACATATAAGCGATATTTCTTTCAAAGTTCTTTCAATCGATTTATGACTTTTTAGTATCTTTTCTATCTTTTTTATCATCTCAACAACATATTTTTAATCCGGCTTAAAAAATGTATCTTATTAACAGCGAATTTAGTCCTTGTTCCACTCGCCGTTACATTTTGAACTACATCGTACATAACATTATTATCCTAGAATATTATAATCTATCGTGCCATCAGTTTTATATCTGTCAACCATTAGTTTATTATAAAATGCTTTTGCATTGGTGATAAATGCTCAAAATGCCGAAACATTCTCTCATCTAAAGCTTTTATCAAAACATTCCTGATGTAGAACATTATGATTTACTTGATTACTTAATATTATTTCAAAACACCATTCATTTTTTTGCGATATTGATAGTTAATCTGATTTCCTTACCTTCTCCTTTTACAAGTGTGTAATTCTATCATAGGCTTGATCTACATTTACAATTTTCAAATTACGTTTGTAATGATTGACCTGTATAGCTAAATGACATAATATCGTGCACGACTATAGCAACCCATAATTTGTATGAAACAAATGCTGAGAACCAATGAATAAGAAATATGATAGATTCTTAGTACACACAAATCAATATGTCCATTTCAATCTTAAATGTTACATACTAATTGTGGTTGGATGGGTTCTCAATTTGCCTCTTATAACTTTACACGTTTCTCAGTAGAATGGTGTTAGTATCTTTGTATAAGAATGAGAGGTACACCTACTGTAACCTCATGAAATGTCTTGATCGTGATGCATGGGAGCCTCTAAAAAAATGTGTGAAGTATTACATTTTCATGATTGAACACTTGTTCAACCACTGTTATCTTACCAAACATATAAGGTCCTAAACTGTGTCCTTTCCACATGAAGGCATAAACAAAACTATTCTTTGTCCAAAAACACAGTTGCGATTTTGCTGAATAAAAACATGAAACGATTGACAACAAGTGATGATTGATACATGTCTCGAAACAGACTAACAGTTGTACCATTAGCAATGATAACACATCTTCTGTTCTATATGGATGGAATTGTCTGGTGCTGTATATAATTTACGGATTGGATTATTCATAACTTCATGTATTTTTAATTGTGTTTAAAACTCCCTTTTTGTAGTCCTAGAATTCAAAAGAATCAAACATAAATTTAGAGATAATTTTAGTTCCGTCGACTATAATATTGAAGAAGAAAAAGGTTACTTTGAAATGGAAAGCGTAGTATTTGCCTCTATGGAAAATTCCACTGGATCTGAATATTTATCCAAACCATTATTAACTAATTTGTAGGTCACCGGGCCCTCAGTGAGTGTTTGTCATCACTTGGCGTCCGTAGTCCGTCGTCTGTAAACTTTTACAAAAATCCTCTCCTCTGAAAATCCTGGGACAAATTAAACCAAACAATCATCACTGGGGTATCTAGTTTTAAAAATGTGCCCAATGACCCCGCCCGTCAACTAAGATGCCCGACATAGCTAAAAATAGAACATAGGGGTAAAATGCAGTTTTTAGCTTATACCTTTGAAACCAAAACATTTAAAGCAAATCTGACACGAGGTTAAAATAAAAATCCGATTGAGATCTCTCTCTGCGCTGAAATTTCCAGATGAATCAGACAACCTGATGTTGGGTTGCTGTCCCTGAATTGGTAATTTTTAAGAATTTTTGCCGTTTTTTGTTATAATCTTGTATATTATAATGTATTGAGATAAACTGTTGAAAGCAATAATGTTCAGCAAAGTCAGATCTACAAATAAGTCATCAAAGCCAAAAGTGTCAGTTGAACCCTTAAGGAGTAGTAGCCATTCAAATTCAATTTTTACTATTTTTCCGGGGAAAAAAATCTACTCTAACACTACTGAGACAAATGTTATCAAACTTGGCCACACTCATCATTAGGGTACCTAATTTTAACAAAAATGTGTCCGATGGCCCCGCCCGCTAACCAAAATGGCCGACATGACTAAAAATATTACATAGGGGTACAAATAATTTTTTGCTGAAATCTCAGAAACTAAAGGATTAAGAGCAAATCTGACGATGATAAAATTGTTCATTAGGTGTAGATCTATCTGCCCTAAAATTTGCAGACCAATCAGGCAACCAGTTGTTGGGTTGCTACCCCTGAATTGGTAATTTTAAAAACAATTTGCAGCTTTTGGTTATTATCTTCAGTATCATTATAGATAGAATAAAGTGTGAACAGCAATAAGGTACAGCAAAGTTAGACCTACAAATAAGTCAAGATGATCAAAATGGTCAATTGACCTCTTCATGAGTTATTGCCCTTTATAGTCAATTTTTAATAATTGTCATGAAGTTTTGCATAACATTTTCCTCTGAAACTTCTTGGACAAGTTCATTATTGATATAGATAATTGTAAGCAGCAAGAATGTTCAGTAAAGTCAGATCTACTTACACACATCACCATCACCAAAACACTACTTTGTCATGAATCCATGTGTGTCCTTTGTTTAATATGCACACAGACCAAGGTAAGCGACACAAGCTTTTTAAAGCCTTTAGTTAACAACTGTACAAAGGACATTTACCTATATATATTATGTCTTTTTGAACTACCTGCACGTGAATCTTTTTCAAGTATCTATGTCATACAAAAAAATGGTGGTTACTTGTTAATATTAGCAAAACCAAATATTATCAATTAACAAAAATATCAAGCTCCTACATGGTTAATAGACTGGCAAACTTCAGATAACTTTTCTTCCCATTTAATTACTATGTAATTACAATGTCCTCTTCAAGATCATCATAAAGAAAACTGTTTGAGGAGAGAAATATACAATAGTCATATTTTTATTCATCTGATGAGTTCAGCCTTTTTCATCTGATTAAAGTTTGTTAATATGTTGTACTGTTTTACCACTGTTGAGGTGAGGGTTGGGATCCCGCTAACATGTTTAACCCCACCACATTCTGTATGTTTGTGCCTGTCAAAAGCCAGGGGCATGTAATTCAGTGGTTGTGGTTTTTTTGTGTGTGACATATTTTTTTTTTTTTTTTTTTTGTGTACATAAGTTATTTTTCTCGTTTGAATTGTTTAACATTGTCATTTCGGGGCCTTTTATAGCTGACTGGGCGGTGTTGGCTTTGCTCACTGTTGAAAGGCGTACGGTGACCTATAGTTGTTAATTTCTGTGTCATGTTGGTCTCTTGAAGAGAGTTGTTTCATTGGCAATCATACCACATCTTCTTTTTTCATATTCTAGTTAAATCTAGCTTAATTATCAGAATAACGTCAGCGTCTATAAGTAATATATCGCTGTAGACTTATCTTCTGTCCTGAAAGAATGATCCGAATGTCAATACTTTCCTCACAAATCCTTTGATGTTTGGCTTCTTTATATAAATGTGGCATACGCTTGACAAAATACTCAAAAACCAGGAATCCTACGATTATGTAGGCCGAAATTATGACACTAGCTTAGAAAGGTCTGTCTTGGAGTAGAGACTTGGTGTTAAGGTGGTATTGGAGTCTAAAATAAAAATGATAGAATTTGTTCATACTTTGCCAAAACGTAGTATCTATTGATATATGTTGAAAAATATAATAAAAATGATAGGTCACCGCGCATTTTCTCAAGCTACAGGACGTGACAAAATGACAGGATTATACAGGAAAAAACACTATTTTGTGATTCGAAACTAAACAAAATGATAGAATTGTTAAATACTTAAGGAAAAGAGAGCTTTCAGACAATGCTTTGAGAATATCAAAAGAAAAGATAGGGTCACCGTACGTTTTTTTCCACCTAAAATACAAAAAGGAAAATTTTATGTAGAATCCTTCAGAAAATGCACTGTTTAAGAGTTGTCTGCCCTTAAAATGCCAATTTGAAAAAAAATAAAAACAACCAAAAATAATCAATATTAATATTTAAAAGTTATATTCTTATAAATTGGTTCTTTTAAATGAAAATTCACATTAAATATCTGCATTCCTGCATCAAATTTTGCTAACTTGATAGAAAATCTGGACCTTTAGTTCTCTGTTTTTTACAATCCAAGATGGAGGAAGACACCCATACCACCTTAATTGTAGTTTTAAGCGCCAAAAATAGATAGTTATTTGTCACGCTGTCATAAAGTAAACTCTCGGTCCAATATGCTGAAAAGATTATCCGGGGGAATTTCTTGTGTAAGGAGTCGGTTTGTTCTTGGAGGCTGTAATAATGACTAAACGTAACTTTGCTTTTCTAAGTATCTTATTGTGCTGCGTAGATGGTATTTTTTCTAAAATGTACCTTTCAAGTTTGCACCTCCCGAGACTTCGACTCGAGCTTTCCTTGTTGTGATAAGATAAGATAAAATATTTTATTGGTTTAAAATCCAAAATTACAGGATTGATACCGAGACAATGAACATTGGTTATACACAAACACACAAACGTATATTAAGCCGGTGACCAAAGTCAGAATGATAAAATTTAAATCGTCAAAAATGGTATACGGCTATATCATATATCATTCGATTTAGAAATATGTGCACTTTGAGATTATTCTGGTCGTCAAAAGAAAATATGGTGCAGTTTTTCAAAAATCTTGATCAAAGGTCACATGTCGTTTTCAAGGAAAAACAAACTTGAATATCTGACTCCAATTTAAATACCCTTTTTTCAGTAGAATGATCAAAAACCTATATCTTTGTTTTTCTTATACAATTGTTCATAAAAATAAAAATTGGAAACCCATCATTAAATGAGATTTCCGAACACACGTACATGTATGCGACTTTACAAAAAGGGGGTAGTTTTCAGTTTAAAATGATGTTTTTTTTTCAAGTAATAAGAACAACGTCCATCACAACCTACCAAAATTTATAGAAAATTATGAACAAATATGCATTTATTAATATAACCATCTAGTGTTCCTCAATGAAAGTAAAAACTTAAGTTTTGGCCATAAACGTTGAATTCGGTACATGCAAAGCAGACAACAAAAATTATTTCAAAACATACTTATAATTGAGTTTTGACAATGTCCTGACTATTTCTAAGAAATAAATTTGACAAATTTGTATTAATAGGAATGTAAATCATTTTAAGATAAGGCCACACCAATTTAATTTCTTGTTCTACAGTTATTTGAACTCCAAAAATTGGGGCGATTTGAAAATTTTACAAAAAAATATTTAATTTGAAAAATTTTGAGGCGAAGCTTGAAAAGTAAAGGCTAGCGATTATATTTTTTTTTGTTAACATAAAATAAAAGTTTTTGACAATATTAAAACTTGATTAATCACTTGTACTTTGTCATTTCTTTAATTTATGAAGTGTTTTTTCCCTGTTTACAATAAATAGGGTCCACTGACTGTCTAAGAGAGGGCCCGTTCTGGTCATGCTTCAGTGATTCCTTGTATAATCAATAAATTATTCCAAGAAAAGGGGGCGGGCCTCTAGGCCCTCCCCTAAATCCGACTCTGGGGAACAACCCCTCAATGTTATAAATATCCTTTTATGAGGGGCCAATTTATGTTGTACATTTTTTTTGTAAAAAAGGGTTCATATTTCCCAAAGAACTGTATATCTATCTGGTATTAAATGGTCAAAACATGTCCAAGAATTTTGTTATATTCCTGAACTTTAACATATATCATTTTCATTTATATTATTCAAAATAAGTTGACCTCTCTTTAAGAAAATTGATTGAAATATGATGTATTTTTCCCCCTTTTAGGTTAAAAATTTTAAGTTTATCTATCATCTTTTCTACAACAGTAAAATGACCCCTTGCCTGAGGGAGGGTTGTTCTCAACCTGAAAATAACAAATACAGGTCATAGACATAGCACGGCCTTTTTACACAGGGCTTTGACCCAGACAAAACAGCAAGCTATAAGGGACCCCAACATTACTGGTGTAAACAATTAAACTGAAAACCAACGATGTTATCTATATATAAACGGAGAAATACAGCAACACACGATAACTACTGAACAACAGGCTCTAGATTGTATTCCTGAATCAGGACAGGTGTATAAACATGCAGCGGGAATGGATAGTTTTCTTCCGCATGTTCCGGTTCTATACTTTATGCCTGAATGAGGACAGGTGCCTACACAAATAAAGAAATACATCAACATTAAAATAATTACTTAAGGAGCACTCCCACTTGGGATATATCGGTTTAATGCTTAATCAAATATTTACACTGATATTTACAGTGTGGTTGGTGCTTATAGGTTAAAAACATTATACACAGGTAAGACTGAATTGTAAAAACAAGTGTTAATATCTTTTTACAATATTTACAAAACAAAACGGTGCGGGAAATGGACATAATTACATTCTCGGATGCCGGAAGCGGGAATATTAAACAATTATTTTTTTCTGTTTACAAAAAAATAGGTGCGGGCGGGTCCGTCAAACAAGGATTAAATTGGTGTGGCCTAACATTACAACCTAAAACAGATATGTTTTATGGTAGAACAACCTTTTCTTCGTTTAAAAATGGAGAAAATTTCGGTTATTTAATTCCAAACTAAGTGACGAAAGATACTATTTGTTTTGGTTCTATGCAGGATAGTTTAACATAGCACTAAATATTCGTTACTTTAATCAGAAATTCAGACCTTGGCAGTAACACATATGTTCGTAAATGGAAAGTTAAGCAAATCTCGAATATCAGTATTGGTCCATATTGTTTAAAGAACACGACACAATTCTTAAGCCACGAGTCATATAATGATATTGCGAATATGAGTGTTAAACTTTGGCCATTTAACACATTGTGCATTGCAATAGAGTGGTGGTCAAATGTTTGAGTAACACATATAGCGAGCTTTTATCCAACTTCACTGGACATCAATTTCAAAACAGTTCCTCATTGCAAAATACACTTTGGCCATATTAATCTATAAATGGTGGACATAAAACAACCGAAACATCATTTCACCTCGAGGACAAATTTCAAAGATCCCAGTACTGAAAGAGACGTCTTATACTGCTGCTTGCAAATCATAATATCTCTAAACAAAAGTCAAGAAAAACCCCATCTCTGATCTACTGTATAACATAGCAATGATGACATGACTGTAGTCTGTGGAATGTTGCCGATTGTCGTGATCGTTTAGCCCTACACTCTTGTCAGTATAATTCATTTGATATCTAAACTAGGGTTAGCATTTATATCGCACTGCTGATGGTAAAAAAAACTTTCATCTGTAAATGTTCTTGTAAATCAGAATATAGTTTGACTCCCAGTAGAGGTTTAAAGTGGCTGTATGAAAAATTAGCATTAAACAGCATTTACTTGAATGTTCTGTTTTTTGGAGAATGAAATACCTTGTATTGGTTGTAGTTGTTTTTACAATAGATGTGAGCATATGAAAGAGACACGAAAGATACCACAGGGACATTAACAGTCATAAGTCGGAACTACACTGACAACGCAATGGCAAAAAATAAAGAGAAACATCCACAGAGAAACAACAGTACACATAGCAAAACCTTTGATAGCCGTGATTTCGATTAATTGACTTGAGCCGGCTGCTTTTTTATCTGTATCTGTCAAAGAAACATTAGAGGCAACAGTAAAGTTTCTAGATGTTTATGTGTTTAAACAAAAGCAAGCTTAATTTAAAAAAAATAAAAAAGAGTTCAGTTCGGTTGTGGCAACCCGTGTAATGTTAGTCAAAAGTATCAATATGCTACAAACAGGAAAAGGACACAAATTAATTGCAAATATTCGGATCTGATACTTTGTATTTAAAAATCTTAAACCGCAAAAAGATGTTGCTAGTGAGTTGGGTCACAACAGAGCTTAAAGGTAACATTTTACGTGATACGTTGACATAAAAACTTATTTTTTGTCTATTTTATTTGCCAATTCTTCCTCAATATTAACTACAGGTCACTATTTTGAATTTCCACGCTCGACACTCAGGTGTCACAATTGTTCTCTTATTATAGTTAGTTTTGTAAATTTAATAGTGAATTGAATTTCATCTTCTCTTTCATAAAGACAGGAAGGACAAATTCTTTCTTCTACAGGAGTTTTAGTGTGACGACCTCGGCAAAATGTCCTATTACTTTTCTGTCAATCTTTAACAATAAATAGTTTTCAAATTTATAATTTTCTCAAAGCTGTCTATATGTTCTCAGATTATTACTGTTCATTGATCTATCATCAAAAAATATGTTTTCTTTCCAATAATAAAGATATCTTTCATTAAGTTTGGTATGATGTGCATATAATAAACGCCTTTTTGAAATAGTATCATGCATTTTTCAAGCATGTGAAAAATCTAATGTAGCAAGTAACTGTTCAATCTTTTTGGCAAATTTATTGATTAATTGCAGGTTTGAACTAAATACCTCTTAAAATTAAACAATTATTACCAGATATTTTTACATGCAACCAGAAGCCAATTGACAGTATTAAAGCGTCTATAAAAATTGAATACATACCAAGTTAAGCTAGTACTGCTAAGTTGACAGCTGTTTTATTTATTCCGATTAAAGGTTTTGTAAATTTAATCTGAAGTTTAATGGTACCCAAGGACAAATATTTTGATTCTAGATTTGTATTATCTTTTATCTTATACAGAGATCAAACTTTACTATATTAAGAAGTAATGGTTTAACACAAGCATCAACAAGTTTTATGTGATTTAATACATTGATATCTTGTTTAAAAGAAGTCTCACTGCTTCTGTAAAACTTCCATAGGGTTTAAACAGTATACCCAAACCAGGGATGGGGTAATCGTAATCTGTAATCGTAATCGATTGTAATCTGTAATCGAAGACATTTTCGATGACATGTAATCGTAATTTAATCGGTTACAGCACAAATTATGATTTAATCATCGATTACTTTTCGATTACATTTCGATTACTTTAGTAAAATAGTTTGATGAAATATAACCTATTTTAAATGAAAATATGTATATATTCAATATTCATCACTTTGTAGTACAGATGAAATAGAATGTATTGATATGACTTAAAGAATGTTATATCAACTGCCTAATTTTTATTAATTGTCTCAAGCTGCATTATGTTCAACCAGATTTCCTACCAAAATTTTGATGCAAATGGATTCATGTGCTTGTCAATAGTTCATGACCTTTTATATTAATATAAAAAATAAATTTGAAATAAGAAAATAGATTTAAAATAAGTAATGTTAGGTTCTGTACTACACTAAAGTAGAAAGGTAGTAAGCTTATTTCTATAAAATTCCTTAAAGCATAGAACATATAAACAGTTTATTTCTATAATGTTATGATATACATGTATATCAAAATTGAGAAAGTACACAATGAACCAATGACTATGCATTGAATTCTTTTTAGAAATAGATACATGTATCTCTCTTTGACACTATAAATATATTTTGTTTATAATTTGATTAGACAATAAAAAAAAATCTTAACAAACTTCTTGTCTTTACTTATAAAATGACCAATCTCTTCTTATCAACAAGATACATACTTTGTTTTTATTTCAATTACTGTATGTCTAATAAAGAGGGAATTTTTACATTATTTGATAATCTGTACAGTGCTCGAAAATATTATCACTTAAAAAAAATGTCTTTTGTTAGATTTTTACCCGATTTGTTAAAAATCATTACTTTTCATTTTGTATGACTTTTCATAAAAGACGAAACCTATATTCGCTTCCAATTGGATGAAAATAAATGTCAATTATATATAATGTATGATAAGATACAATATGTACATTGGACTTGTTGTGCCTGTTTATTGATATACTAGTCAACAAAAGAAACGATACAAGACTTTTTTCAAATTAAAGATAAAGTTTTCCGTTTATAGGACCAATATTGAAGGTAGTAATACTTAATCATTATGGAAATATAAATCCGTTTAAAAAAAATTGTTTTTGCTTTCGTGACGTTTTTTGGCGATTTTTTTCTTTTTACAAAATTTACATAAAACGACAATTTGAAAAACAGAAGTTCCAACTAATGATGCCAACCTCTCATTTAAAGGTAAAGACAATGTTTGCCATCAAATTGTTTTTAAAAATCATACAGTTTCTTCGTTTATTTGTTAAGCAAAGTTCGGCCCCACGAGAAATTGTTAAAATGTATACATTATCAACTGATTTACCAGACAGTATGTGTAAAGTGATATTCAAAAAGCGGTCACAATCTTAAAACTAATTCGAAAGGTTCCAAATTTATTGTGTCTTGTTTTCATATCTAAAGCATTGATTTGAGACAAAAATAAAAAATTTTTTTTTGCATTCGTTGAGATTTAAAAAAAACCCCTTTTTTTCCCCCAAAAATTTGAAGAAAAAAAAACAATATTTTAACCCATTAGTTACAACATGAAATACAACTTGATTAGCATATTGAATAGTTTTAAACAAATTTGAAATTTTATTTAATACTTAGAAAATTACGTGTCGATTTTTCTTCAACTTTCCGCAAAACTAATTTGCACCCTATAATCGTTCACATGGAATTTAGATACTTTCCGACAAGTTTTGATTATCATTAACACATGTGCATACATTGCAAATGAAAGCTTTTTAAAATTGTGTATCTCATTTTGTTTTATATTTAATTCTTTTTGATAAATTTTATTTCAAAGTCGTGTATCGTTTCTTTGTAATATATAAGGATGTTTGAACATAACTATATTTCCTTTCAGTAAATTTTGTTTTTCTGGAAATGTTGTCTGTAACATTTGTAATGGGTACATCTTCTAAATCAAGTTCACAATATTGTAGGTTTCTACGGTTTTGAATATATTTTATTTCAAATATTAAAATGATCAAAATGACTTAAGAAAAGAAGTGCTAAAGCATCATCATGTTAATTAAGTAGTTATTTTCTGCTTTATAACAGGGTCTATTATAGAATGGAACTGTGATATGGAAATGTCGTCACAACGATTTTTAAGTACGAGACAAGATGAATAAGCGTTTGTATGTTAAAACATACCATTATATCTCCGAGTTCATGTAATCCAAGTTATCTCGAACATTAAGATAGTTACATGTTCAAAACTTTCCCATAATGCTATTACATTGAGAGCATGCATGAAGCTATCGTTAAGAGAATTTGAGTTAAGATTGGAAGACTTTTTTTAAATGATCCTGGTGTGAAACAAATAATGTGAAACTGCAATCTTGTAAATGATTCATATGGCGTATATACCTGAGAATGTCGGGATATAAGTATTTAGCCGAATCGTAACAGGAAGTTGTGATATTATTAAAATACCTGATACGAATTAAAATGACAAATAAATAAATGTAAAAATGTTAAGGCAACAATTTATTCTTTATTTATTTAGGTAAGTTGATGCAGGCATACGATCTGTATTCTGTCATACTGTTTTAAGGCAAATAATGTTTAAAGATTATATTATATACTGTGTACAAAAACTGATTATACATTCAAGCATTGGAATTTTGTATTTGCGCTAGACTCCCGTTTCGTCTTCAAAAGACTCAACAGTGACACTCAGTTAAAAAGCCCAAAATAAAGTACCAAGTTGAAAGGCATCGAGTACAAAAATTTATAAAAAGTGTTGCCAAATACAGCTAGATCTATTCTTGAGGTAGAAAAGCCTAAGTATTTCGAAAAATTCAATGATTTAACACGTTAATTATGAGGTATTAAAGTAGAGTAGTCCATGCATTTTTCTGAATAAGTTTTATAGAAATTCACAAATATTCTTTACTATGGGTTAGCATTCATAAGCTGTCACTATACTGTAGATTAACAACTGTTGGTAATATTGATAATTTAGATTATTCACTGCAGGTGCAGCACGAATATTGTGTTAATTAATTATTTTGATTTTGTTATTGAATGTAAGAGTGACAATCCTTTGTACTATGTATCAATTTCAAAACAAAAAGTCTATTTGATCGATGCACGTATTGTCTCTCTTGAACATGTTGTAATTTTTTTCTTTACGTATAATTATTTGATTTTATTTTAAATCGTTTACAAAATTGATCAATTCGATGTATTTGTCAATGTATTATTTGAGGTAAAATCTGTAGTCATTCAGTTGTCAAGAATACACTTTTAAGTTATTGGCAGTATAATCTTACTTACAAGAGCATTGATCCTACTACCTGTTAAAGCATTTATTTTTTTAATATGGAGTATATATTTGTATCGGAATTTAAATTAAGCAGACAAATTTCCTTAATATAGTTAAATTACCTGATTCCATAGAGACAAATACATGTATACGGTGGCACCCTAACACAAACGTACACAGGTACACATACGCACAAACACAGAACACCATTGTCACCACTTTATATAAGAAACTTTAAACTTTTGTCAATGTTTTAGTGATAAATTATAATTGAAACCTACATAGAGCATTTGAACTTTTAAAAACAAGACTATATATAAAAATCGAATTATACTATCTCCTTAAAATGAAAAATGTTGCCAAAAACACAGAGTTTTCTTACATTAATCACAAAGAGTGGTTCGAAAACAATTTTTAATTTGAGCCTTACATGTATTAACGTTTAAAAATGTTCCACTAAAAAGGAACTTTACTTTATTAAATAATAAGGACTTAGTTACATGATTACATGTAATAACAATTTATTAATGAAGCCAATCAGCTTAAACATGTAGACTAAAAAATCTTTGAGGCCACACCCTATGATATCGTCCATTTTGTCTTATAATTTATTATTCTTAGGTTCTGTGAATGTTCATTCAATATCTACTATTTCACAAAATCCTTTGTTGATACGTAAACAGGTGTAATTAAACGAATGTTCTTCTTCAGATTATAAATGTGCATCAGTGGCGGATTTTCTTGAAAACTTGCAGTGTCCAATACCAACTATAAGTGTGTAAGATATTTTAATATATTTATAATGAAATAGTATCTTTATTGTCATTCCTTAAACTAGAAAGTGAGATTGTCAAAAATCTGCTTAAGATTTAGACAAATACTGATTGGTATTACTTTTGAATGTGCAAATGCATATTCACTGATGTCTAATAATGACTTGTTATGCTTATCCGGTTTGCTGCATGTTGCAGCCAGGGAAATGAAAGCTCATGCTTATTAAAACTCCATATTTCCTATAGGAGTTAAAGAACCATTTTCATTTTGCTTTTTGAACGCTTATCTTTATGGTTATGCGTTACATTAATCAATTTATTTATTTAGAAATGAACACAATCAATATGTGTTACATTAATCAATTTATTCATTTAGCAATAACAATCAATTAATCAAATCTATACATGGAAGGAAGGTAATGGAAACAATAATTGTAAGATAACCAGTGTCAATTCAATAACATGCGAATTAAGTACACGAAAGTAAACGTGGAATGCCTTATTTTCGAGTACAACAGTTCCCGAACGTACCGGACACACTGGACAAGCAACGAATCTAATTTTGAGAATGTTACAAATAAGGGCTGCAGTAGTATACCGAAGTTCAAAACTCATAAATCGATTGAGAGAAAACAAATCCGGGTTAAAAACTAAAACTAAGAAACACTTTCAAATTCAGATTTGATGATGTAAGTAAGTTTTCCGAAAATGTTGTATTATTTGCAACTTTGTGAAAGCAACGCGTTTAATATGATTATTTTTTGCCTTTCCTAATGTATCGTATATTTGGTGGGCGTGATAAAAGACTTTCCGTTCCGACATTTCTTTGGAGTTTTTTTATTTTTATTTTACTTTTGTTATTTTATTTCATTTGCATTTGATGATTTCATATCACTTTCTTTTTTGATTTTATCAGAGCAGATACTGAAACACAGATCCTATTAACAAATGTGCCAGGTGATTCTCGTGATTATTATGATGGTAGGTATTCTTTGAGTATTAAGTTCCACAACACAACTTTGTTATCTCTTAACAAGCGTTCATTTATAATAATGTTTGTTTTCCTTAAGGACTATTTGCACATTATATTGTTTGTTGTCACTTGTCTTTGTTTGAACGTTGATATTTATGGGTCGGTATGATGGTTTATTGTGCTGTCTAATATATTAGATGACTCTTGTTATATTTTATTTAGGTATTATTAATTGATAAAAAAAAACAATAAAAAGTTATCGTTTAAAATTCTACATATAAGCATCCTTTTTCTACATGTGCATAAATCCCTAAGTTTAGATCGTTGATTTAAACAGAGCCCTTTATCTATCTGATAGAATCATTTGATCTGTCTTTTCCAGTTTTTTAGTGTTGTTCATGTTTTAAGGCGTATATGTATTATGTCTAAGAACTGAAGACCAGATAAAAAAAACTTGTGTATTAAAAAACGCTACTATTGAGTATTCATGTTATAAACGTATATTATTAAGGTCTTCCCTTCACCAAAGGGGAAAGACCTTACTGTGTTTATTCTGATTATTATTAATTTTGGTCCGCTAAACATAGACAAAGTTAGTAGCCTTAACCGTGAGACATGTCGCTTTCAGGTTCATACTTTGTATTGGTGTCAAAAATATCTATCTGAAACTCCCTGTGAGTCGTAAAATTGTGTCTGTCCACAGTTATCTGACCGAAACATAGAAACTTTGTTATCATTTAAACAACGTAATCGTAATATGTATAAAAAAAAACCCACCAAAGAATGGGATTTGTTCAAGACTAAAAAGGTTCTTCGTAACGTTTGAATCGAAAAGATTCAACGATTCATTGGTAGGATTATGCTCCTTTGAAAAAGCCGTAAAAGGAGTTCTTATGGGAAATTGCATTGTTAATATTTACAGAAATGCAACCTATCTAGGGTGAAAAACAGAACATTCAGAATTTAACCAAATTTGCTTTATCTCACAAATTTTAAAGAAATTAACTCAAATATGAAGTTTTATGAATATTTCATGAAGATTAATAGAATTAATAGAATCCTGGGTCTTAGATATGATGACTCAGCATAAATTCACAGTTTACAGTATGCATATCCAAGTCAGGAATATGACAGTTGTTATCCATTCGTTTGATGTGTTTGGACTTTTGATTTGGCCTTTTGATTTTTGATTTTCCTTTTTGAATTTTCCTCGGAGTTCAGTATTTTTGTGTTTTTACTTTTTACTTAAAGTCCTGGATACAAAATTCATTCATAATATTTGCATATATGTAAGTTAAACTGTTAAGAAGTGCTTATGTTTACTCTTCGCAGTCATTGAAACTCGTCGATCCTTCCTGAATATAATTATTTATGGGATGTTTGTGTCCTGTCGATAACCCAAAAGTAAGCCGTTACACCTAAATCTGCATTTTTGTCACCACGGCATAAAAAATACAAGCTAGAAATACAAAAATATCTCAACAAAACTAACAATAGTGTGTTCTATCCTGAATATGTACTAAATATTATAAATGGCTAGAAACAGCAGAATAATTTAGGAAATTTGAGGCCCCAGGGGCAAAAAACCTAGAAAATTGCCTACCCCCTTCCCTGGGTCATAAAACAAATAATTTTACATGTAAATGCTATGATTTTATGATTTTTAAGTTCTTGTTAAAGAACACAATAACTATATTTGGAAGTTATGCAAAAATCAGATGTTAGCAGTCATCTCTATAACATTTTAAGTGAATTTATTTCTCAGACTGGTATCTGCATACATGCTGCACAAGGTCATGTTTTTCTCTGGCTGTTTATGACGTCTTTACACTATATCCATCGGATGTTGGATATGTACGGATTGATTGTTTAGTCTTAGGTATATGAATTTTTTATTAGTTGTTATTGTGTCTTTTTGTGTCGAGATGTATAAGTACCGGGCCACGTCCACTTGTATGTTTGTCCATCTGATGAGTTAAGCCTTTTTCAACTGATTTTTATAGTTCGTTCTTATGTTGTACTGTTATACCACTGTCACAGGTTAGGGGGAGGGTTGGGATCCTGCTAACATGTTTAACCCCGCCACATTATTTATGTATGTGCCTGTCCCAAGTCAGGAGCCTGTAATTCAGTGGTTGTCATTTGTTTATGTTTTACATATTTGATTTTCGTTCATTTTTTTACATAAATAAGGCCGTTAGTTTTCTCGTTTGAATTGTTTTACATTGTCTTATCGGGGCCTTTTATAGCTGACTATACGGTATGTGGTTTGCTCATTGTTGAAGGCCGTACAGTGCCCTATAGTTGTTAATATCTGTGTCATTTTGGTCTTTTGTGGATAGTTGTCTCATTAGCAATCATACCACATCTTCTTTTTTATATATTGCAAATATGGCTTTGTTAGAACACTTCTAGTACACTTATTAGGTAAATTGTGTCAGATATATGGTTACAGATGCTAATGTTGTGACAAGAATTCTAAATTGACCATTTGAGGTAGAAAAAGGGAACTGTAATTGACAAATAGGCATACAGTAAGATGTGGACTGGAGACAGAGGCAGGATTGGATAATTTATATAATCTTGAATGTAGTAATGATTGACTGCCAAACATTACATTTATAGTATTCTGATATGCTTTCAATATGTTATGAAAACAGTTTTAACCAGGTTCTAGGCATTTTATATCAGAAAATATGCAAATAGGGTAAGCTAGCAATATATAGTCTTGTTTTCAAATTCTTTTAAATATTGAAATAGGGGAGGGGTATAAAATGTTCATTAAAAAAACTAAGAGTATACACAATGATTTCTGTCAGGCTATAATTCTGATAAATGAGTATTAATGGTAGCAAACTTGATTTTAGAGAGCTTTCCATTTGAATAAATGTTTGTATAGGTTGCAATATGTAAATACAGCTGTTGCTCAAACCACGCATCTTTTGGGGAGATTTAGAATATTCATAGAAAATTAATTTTGTTTACATACTGGTTCCCAGTTATGCTCTCTGTGTTCCATCTCGTAGAGACATAACTTGGGAATGTTACCAGTAAATATTCATGTGCATATTGTTTACATTGGAATCTGTGGTAACCCTTCATTTGAGGTAGGGGTAGTTAAGAATATTAGTGTTAGTTTAAACTCTGAAAAGTTCAGGGCATATGAACGTTGAAAATATGCCGCACAGCCCTATATTTTGACCTTTGAAAAAATAGATGTGCATATTAACTTTCAGTTCTAGGATAAGATTTTTTTTCAAAACTTCATAGTAAAAGTGGTACAGTTTTAGCCGTTAAAGGAGTTCCTATGGAAAATTGCATTGTCAATATTTACAGAAATGCAACCTTTAGATGCAGCTTTGTTATATTTTGACCAAACAGATTTAACCTTTTTGTAAGGGTCATAACCCCCATTAAAGGTTTCCAAAAAGAGAAAACTAGTTGTTACCTTATAATCAAAGGTTTTTGGATCATATGGTCTTCAACAATGAAATAAGGACAAAAAAAAACCTGCCAAAGGTCTAAGGTTCAGGTCATGTTCCACCGTGCGAATTATGTGTTTTCAATCCTATTTAAAGGGTTTTTAGTGTGTTTTAAAGCGCTTTTTAAAAGTTGACCTTGACCCTTGACCTTACTTCTTGTTTTGAGATATCTCGGAAACCGTAATACTTACTGGAACTGTCAATAGTGAACATTTTTAGGGTCACCAAGTCTCAACTTAAATACATTTTGTCCAAAGAGATTTGACCTATTCGTTAGGAGCTAAATCTCCCGTTAACGGTTTCCTCAAAGATATATTAGATAATACGCATAAAAAGTTGCAAGACCCATGATGTCTAAAGAAAGGACACCAATAACCAATGATCCTGACAACGCTAATAAGTGACAAGGTCAAGATCATGACCTAGATCACGAATTTTATGTTTTGACTATATTGTAAAGATTTTAGATGTGTTTAATGCTTTTCAAAAACAATTTACATCTTTTTTGACATCTTGTTTTACATTTCAAAAAGGAAAGACGTTCCAATTGTTGATTCACAATTTTGCATTTTAATTTATTTTACTTTTTTACTCATTGGAAAACCCGCATGACGCTGATCACGTTGAATAATGGTAATATAATTTGAAATTTCAAGTCATATTTAAAAAAAAATACAACTGCCCTTTATGAATATATATGTAACTTGTTTGTGAACTTTAAACTTTAAAGCAAGTCATATTCTTGAGTGACAATCTCGCATATATTTTTCATAAATTAATCATATGAGGGAAATGTCAATAGTTTCTGAAATTTTTCTTAGTTCATTATTTTATGCAGAATTCATTATCATTTTACTCAACAACAAATATAAAACACTGCTATTTTTTTTACAGTTCCTGTCAAGAAGATTGTATTCTTGGTACTGATTTTGCTGTTTATAGGTAATATTTTTTCGGTCAAATTGGCTGTTATCTCTTAGATAGAATAACTAATGTTTTATCTGATTTGTAAGGTCATAGATAATGCAAGACGATGTCAGAATGTATAGTCTGATACTCGACGGTAGTTTTGTTCGGGCTGTACTTCCGCTCATTAAAAACTGTACCAAAGAAAAATACCATGAAGCAAAGACCAATAGAGTTTAAAGATTTGTCTTAATAATTTTAGCTATTTAGGCAGAAGTAGTACTGATTTTCAAATCTAATGAAAACCAGCTAAGATAGCAAACACAAACTGAGGTGATAAGTCATTCAATGGAGTCCGTAAAACTAATGAACTGTAGATTTTATGCGTTTTACCTCATAACTCTGTTGGAGGAATTTGTATGTTAGTTCATATAGTTTGAACATGCCAGAGAAGAAAAGTATCAGCTGAATATGTAAACGTCATGTTATGGAACAAATTGTTTGCTTCGGTGGAGAAATTGAAAGTTTACAATTTGATAGTTAAAATTATAAAGTTTCCATTGGTTCTAGTTTGAAGTCGACCATCTTTGTCAATATCGAGGAAAAGATCAAGATATGAAACAAACCTTTAAGGGCATACGTTACAGTTACATGAGAGGTATTGACGTTGCTAATGTAAATTGTTATTTTCGCGACATCAAACAATGACTTATCGGGCAAAAATGCAGTTTTCGAATGATTTTTATCATATGAATGTTGTTTATTGAGTGAGACATGGAACAAATCAAAGTTTTGATATTACTGACACATTGTAAATTGTAAATATTTCGATTATAGATCTGTACTGTAGAATTATGTAGAATACACATCTGACATTGCCGGTTGAATGTACCTTATTACAATATTTCTGAAGACTGTATAAACTGTTATTTGTTTTCCAACTCACAGCATCTTAAAAAAAAATCAGAAGAGAAATAGCTAAGTGGTATTCTCAAGTCAAATAAAAAATATTATATTTTATAGAATTGAGGAGAGAATTTTACGAAATATTGCACACTAGATCATGATTTTGATATATTTTTAATACCTTTTGTTTTTGTTTATGTTTTTCAGGTGTCTTGTGTATTATCATTGGTAAGAAATATTACGATATGTTCAAACTTACCTTTGTCAGTGCCAACAAAATAAATGTCTTATCACAATTATTTCCTCTAATGGAATAAAAAGATGGTGAAACTTTATCCTGGAACTCTTATCATCACACTTATGAAACATAGCATTATTTTGTCGCTTTCAGCAACCGTCGTATTAACTTTTGAAAAAATTGTGTATTTTTGTAAGGTTTCTTTTTGGTCATATAGCACTTATCAAACTTAGATCTTATACATGTATGGCTTTCAAATATTTTGATTTGAACCTTCATTAAAAGGTAAATCCATGAAAGTGCTCTAGACGCAAGAAATTATTACAGTGACATCTTCAGTGATCATGGACAAGTCGTGTGAAAAGTATAATTTAGTCAACTGTTCAAATATTCGTGTATAACAAGTAGAACATAAAAAGAAGTTATATATTCATAATTGTGAACAAATATCGTCATATATTTTCGGCGTGCTCGTCCTGTTCGATTAATCATTTACATTCCCTTCTAAAAAGAAATGAGAATATCCCATTTGTTTTGTCAAAATGAATGAAATAGATACCTTTCGAAACCTTCAGCTTTTCGTTCCATTTGTAGACTACAAGTTTCAAAGACAATTTCGCCGGTAAATGACCTCCTGGAACATTTTTCTCATTCAATTTTCGTTGCTTTTAGCTGTTCTTGTTACTTGGACTTTTTAGCATTGTATATATAATAGATGCTGAAAAATCAACCTCCTCCTTTCCCTTATAAACACCAAACAGGAATCTATATACGGTTAAATATCTTTGTCATCTAAATGTGTCTTCAAATCAATAAACCAATCTCCAACAGTACTAATAAAAAAACAGAAACAAACCTACGCCTTAACCAATAATAGGGAAGGTGATCTTCTTTTAAAACTTCATTTAGAATCTACTCTAGAAATATTTCTCCTTTGTTAAATAACTGGCAAAGAAGGTCAAAGCAAACTTAGTCACTGAAGGCATTTTTTGATGTTACACCAAGTTTTGATAACAAAATTTCTGAACTTTAAGGTATATTCAAGAAGAGGGAAGTCCAAAAACATGACAAAGTCAAACGGTCGATTTTATCGACCCGGAGGGACTGGGCAACAGTTGCCATATGCCTGATATGAACAATGCGTTTTCCGAAAAAAATTGTAGGATAAACTTTATTTGGCAGCCATAAAACCAGGTTCCATCTACAATGTTTTCCTTAAATTTCCTATATCAAGTCAGAAATTTGACAGTAGTTTTCAAATATTTCGTTTTTATGTATCTCGGTGTTTGTTTTTGTTACACCCCAGTGTTCCTGTTGTTCCTTTGTGTTCCTCTTATAGTTGATGTGTTTCTCACGGTTTTAGTTTGTAACCCGGATTTATTTTCTCTCAATCGATTTATGACTATTCAATACCGGTATGATGCGGCACGCAGAGGATTGATACTCAAAATTCAAAATCGATGGTGATCTCTTATCTAGCAGAATAAAACTTTAATATCTATGAAGTTGAGTATTTTTATACTAAATGAACATAATATCTAATTTTGATTTTTTTGCGAAGTTTCTTTAACTTAAAGCTTTACTTTGAAGAGCAAGAGCCAAACAAAACAAACATATCGTATTTCAGTTCTACGGTTCTACGGAAATGTGAGAATCTAAGACAAATACAGTCTTAAGAACAGTAACCTGTGACAAATCAAAAGAAGCTAAAAAACGTTTTTAAACGGAAAAGTTTGGTTTGCATACAGCATCTATCGAAAAGTTTGAGCAATATGTTGCAATTTCTGTAATTTTCCCAAATAAAATATTTGTGTATATTATTTAAAAAAGAAAAAGATCAATTTTACCATGGTTTTTTTTAATATTATAGATAAAGTTCCTTTCTTGAAGATAATGCATTCCATATTATGATTGAACTAATCAAAAGGGAGAGTCAAGCAAACAATTGAAGCAAATTCTAGTTCATGCAGATGAAAATCATAATTTGTTATTTTTTTAAAGAAAATTTTTTCCAACATTTTTTCCCTCGATTGTGACATGCCACTTATTTAAAATTACCGGAAATGATTGTTCTCAAATTTTGTAATTTTTTTAATTTGAAATGAATGTTCCCCACTTTTGTTTATAATAACACCCGACAAGGATCGTCTCCTTATAGATAAAAGTGCTGTTCATTAACAATTCTGATATAAGATTGGACATTATTGGTTGATACTTACGACCTTAAAATGTTAGGGACCCAAAGACACACAGTCATAGCAAAAACACTTCATTAACTTATAAACTATTCGGCACGGTACCTATTGTTCAAAAAATAGACCAAATCACTTTCACTCAACACAGCCTTACATATTATTTCTTAACAAAAGGAGAAACGGAAAATATCATCGAAGAACGGTCTTTTGATGTACATAATATATTTCCAAATAATTAGAAAATGATATGAACACTTTCAATAATTTGTGTATGATAAATAATAACATCAAATCAATCACGATCTCAAAAATGTGGTACCAATAGGATCAAAACAAAGCAAACTTCAAATTTATCCAAAACGTCCAATTTGACCCACTTTCTCATTAAGATACTTTTAAATAATTTCTGATTAAAATAACTTTGAGAGGCAATTGGAATTTTAAAAAAGAGAGACGTGTTCTGAAAATATGTTTACATTTGTTTTGTCATTGAAATTTTGAAGAACAATCTGCCTTTTTAAGTTTTGTTTAAAAAAAAAAAGGGAATATTTTAAATATTTGATTTTCTACGATACTGCTCATCATCTTGAACCATTTTGACAAACAAGTTTAAAGTTTTAAAAAATTGTCCTTATAATTTTTTAAATCTATTGACCTCCTTGTGTGTATCTCCTTGATAAAATTTCTTTCACGATCATATACTAGAACATTCACGATCCTGTTGCAATACTTGAAAACCGTTACGCATTCTTTCACATTCTTTTTCTTTTGAAAAGAAGAGTTTATTAAACTAATTCCGTTTGCAACTATATAAACACACCTGCAGGCGGTAATGCTGTGAGCACTCGATCAGCCCTCTGGTTTAGATTGAATAGGTTGTTCAGGATTTTGTTAAAACAATAATCGGAAGCATACTTTGGACAAAGAAATGAGAAATTTACATTCAGATAATATGACAAAAAATATCAGTTGCAGTGGCGGATCCAGGGGGGGGGGGAGTTCCGGGGGTTGGAACCCTCCTTTTTTTGGGCCGATCAATGTATTTGAATGGGAGCATATAGTTGGAACCCCCCCTTTTACTAAGGGTTGGGACCCCCCTTTTTTAAAATGGCTGGATCCGCCACTGAGTTGGAAAGTCTGTAAAAGTCTCATATTACAATAAATGAAATGAAAAATAATTATTTCTGCTGTGACCGAAGTTTTCCAACAGTATAATGCAAAATTGCATGTATTCTTTTTATTCACATTTTTAAAAGACTAATATCATATAAATTTAACACATGTTATTTCATTTTACAGCAGGCATTTACCAGAGAAATATCTATGAGGATGAACACCAGATGCGAACAGCAATAAAAATACGTATGAAACATAATAATATCTTACTATGCTTTTATTGTATTTTTTGTGTTTGTAATATTTATGAAGATTACTAACGGCTTGTACATATTTACATTACTACATATCGCTTTCCATTATGAGGCAGAACATTTTATGCCGGTAATGACCGAAAAAATAATCTTAAATAAAATGTTAAATTTAAAAAAGAAAACATGAAAATTCCCATTCTATTTTATTATATACAGTATTCATGACAAACATAATACTCCTAAAAAAAGTTTGAGGATTTCATCAATCTTTTTAAATCAATCAATATCAGAGAATATTTACGACTTATTGTATGTAGTTTTTAGTTGGAAAAAGTAATCAAAGATACCAAGCTTATGATTACAGTACATAAAAACCACGGGTGATCATATCGTTCGAAAGTCACGTCTTACGGATTTCGACAGTGATTGTATTAGGCCATTAAATAGAAGCATTTATTCCTAAATGGTTGATATACAAAAGTTGTTCCAAAATTAAACTACCTTTAAGTTATTTTCTATCTATAAAACTCAAATTAAACAAAAAATAAACATATTCTATATACTTGAATAGCGACGTTACTATGTACTGTACAACAATTAAACGTGAAAACCCTGACAAAGAAAATCCCTTATATTATTGAAATCTTCTTCAGAATTGTTCTGCTAGTGAATTATTGTCTTCCGGTTCACTGATTCGTTGATATTTTCACGATCACAATGACTTCTTAACTACGCCCTTTTGTTAGAACTTCCGTGGAAAGCGCTTAGTATAAAAACTTGGCGCACAATATACGCTTTAAAACGTGTAGTATAATAAAAAATAAGCATTGAAGTCTATTATATATATTTTCATGATACAATCATGAAATAAAGAGTTACATCAAGCTTATCGGGACATTAATGCTGTCACGACTGTTGCATTTTATTAGGAAATAAAAATTGAAATGGGAGTGTCAGCCAATCAAAAGTACGGATGCAACATAGTGTAACGTAATTATTTGATGATAATACATTATAGATTCGTATTAAATATAACAAAAATGCTGCCATGACTTAGTTATTATTAGGATTACGAGAAACTCGTTTAATATGACTCGAAGTGTTCCAAAAAAAAATCTTTAAGCAGAGTTTCAAAGGTAAATAGTTTTTAAATTTTACCTTTTTCGTTTCAGATGAAAATAGAAACGAGATGGAAAGTCTAAAAGACAGTTTAACTAGATTTGAACCTACTGATGTTACAGATGAAATTTTAACCGCAATCACAGAAAACCCTTGCGTTTTGATCACTGGACCCTTCGGATCTGGAAAAACTATAACTGCACACTACATAATTTCAAAACTTGAAAATAAAGGATATGAAACAATATTAGTTTCAAATCCCGAGCAAATTGAAAGACATTTTCACAGCAATAAAAAGCTACTTTTTCTAATGGATGATATACTAGGAAAATACTCATCGAATGCATCTGACATTATTGATAAACTGAAAAAGTGCGGTTCGACTATCAATTCAATATTTAAAAGAAGAAACAATACCGCAAAAATGCTTATAACAAGCAGAACATACATTTTTCAATTATACGAACAGTATTTTAATATTTTTAGAAAACATGTTTCATTTATTCACAAAAATCTTATTTCTGAAAACCTACAATTAGATTTGAAAGAACGAAAAAAAATTTATAAGTCGTACTTTGAATCCGATCCAACAGAGTTGATTGCGGATAATATTTTGTCATTATACCGTTTTTATCCATTGATGTGTTCGTCCTATAAAGGTGAACATATGTTAGAATACTTCAAACATCCAAATGAAATTGTATCGGCAGAAATTTCTGCCATGCAAAGACGTTCTGATATCAGTTATCTCGCTTTAGCAATTCTTGTAGTTTTTAATAATAGAGTAGAAAATACAATGCCTTTTGGTATGAACAATTCTGAGAAAATGTACAGTAGTGTTCTCCAGTACATTTTTAATGAATCGTGCTTTGACCAATATCCTTCAATGCATATGTTGCATATGACATTTATGTCGTTAAAGGGAGAATTTATCAAGGAAGACGACACGTTTTTGTCCTTTCTTTGTCCTGAATTGTTTGATATTGTCGCAGTATGTATTGGTGGATCATTTATACAAAGCATACTAACACACAGCAGTAGTGTATTCATCAAGGAGAAACTTCAGCTCTGGTCAACTCCAGGAAATACTAGATCACATGCTATTACAGTTCAGCATAACATGGAAAATAGATTTTTCCGACGTCTCATATCTGATATGAATAGTAATATTATTCTTGATGTGTTAAGCAACAAACTTTTCATGTCGCATGAAAACAGAATAAAATTTCTTGCTCATCTTCAAAAGCACGTAAAATCAAAGATGCTGGTTGATAAAGAAACTGGATCAAACATTCTCCATATTGTTTCATCATTAGGATATTCAGATTTCATACATCATTTAATCAGATTTGATAAACACCCAGGTATCAATAAAAAAAATAATGATGGAGAAACACCTCTCCATATAGCATGTCAGAACGGGCATTTGCGATGCGTTCAATTACTCAAACAAAATAAAGCTGTTGTAAATGAAAAAGATCTAAGTAGCAGAACTCCAATTCATTTTGGATGTGAAGCCGGAAATTTAGATATAGTTGAATATTTGATCAGAAACGACGCAATGATCAATATAAAAGACAAGAAAGGATTAACACCCCTCCATATAGCGTCTGATAAAGGACATTATAATGTAGTGAAATGTCTCGTTGAAAATAAAGCTAAAATAAATGATCAGGACGAAAGTGGCAAAACTCCGTTACATTATGCATGTGAAAAAAGTATCGTAAATATAGTGAGGTACTTAGTAACGCATAAAGCTCAAGTAAACAAATGCGACAATCAAATTTGTTCACCACTTCATTGTGCCTGCATATGTGGAAATAAGGAAGTAGCTGAATTACTGATCAATAATAAAGCATCAGTGAGTATTAAAAATAAACAAGGACAATCACCAGCTAATATAGCTTTTGAGAGAGGATGGGTTGATATATCAGATTTACTAGCTACGTACACCTAGAGAAACGACTGATAAGTTTTTTGTGTTCAAATGAAAATAAATTGTGATAAAATTAGTATCAATTAAAATATATTAACTTAATTTGACTTAAATTAATATTTTATCAGGAACTATTGTGTGAACATCGTGACTACAATTGTATGGTAAATTCTATGTTATAATAGTGGTCACTAAGCACCATATTGAAATCGACATTATTTGAAAATAAAACCACCATGTCAATAACAATGTCATACTGATTAAGTTTCACGTACAATGTTGCCTCCTGTACCCCTATTGTTGACAATATTACCTATTAAATCGGTTTGTTTTGTTTACACATCGTTGTCAATATAATGAAATGGTATGTGACTGTCATACAAGTGCGAGGTTAAGCTAGCTATAAAAACCATGTTTAATCCACATTTCCTACTTAAGAAAATGACTGTACCAAGTCAGAAATATGACAGTTGTTATCTATTCGTTTAATGAGTTTGAGCTTTTAGTTTTGTCATTTGATTAGGCTCTTTCTGTTTTAAATTTTCCTATGAGTTCAGAAGTCTTGTTATTTTACTTTATACAACTGCATGATTGACAATGTAACAAACATTTTTCAAGCATCATCACTCTAATGTCAAGTCCCTTGATTTTTTTAATTATTCTTAATGTATGGTTTATAGAAAGTAAACTTGGGGATTCGCGTATTGCTTTGAACCTTTTATCGATTATTTCTGTATTTATTTTTCATATTTTTGATATTTTGTAAAATTGTTTCTGTAAATTAAAAATTAATTGCGATTTCTTTTAAACGGACGAAATTGCGAGATTAATTTTTGAGATTTGGGGAAATCACACATACGGACATATGTATCAACTATTTTGGTGCGACTTCCTATTATTGTGATACGTATCCAGTCGTAATGATGTATTATTCGCATAATTAAAAATCTCGCAATACTATTTAAATTTACAGTAGATTCTGAGCTTCGGGAGTACACATGCGAATAGACCAAAAAAGTTGTCTTTCAAGTTTAAAATATAGATACATTTTTTTTGGTAGAGAGTGTCCTGTTATGATAACCATTTGATGTTGTTCAGTTTTTGAGTGGTACGAATAATCCTCTTTTTCATACCATTACATGATTAACTTCAAAATCAGTCGTTCGATTCACTCGGTTTACTATCTCTATAAATTGAAGAAATTAAAACCCAAGAGCACCGACCTTATCAGGTTCAACTACAAATATTACATTACGCAACTTGTTTTGATAGTGATTATAGTTTAATTGAACACACTTCAGTAGCCATTTCATCTAATTTTGATTGTTCAATGTTTATACATTTTTGTAATAACATTAAAATGCCTTTGTGAGACCCTTAACTTGAAAGTTTTATTCGTTTCAAATCATTATAGGGTAATAAGGACGCCGACAAATAAATAGGTTAGAATGACAATTTTTAAGACATTGAAACATTCACAATTCAATTGAGGGTTAAAGTATAATTCTGTTTCAATTTATACTATAGAAATTTTCAAAGTGACTATAAATGTATTCCAAGAATATTTATTGAAGGAGTACATTATCATAAAAATGATCTGCCAAATAATGTGTTCTTTCAATGTGAAGTTATCAGTCTTTTTTTCAAGAGTTAATTCTGAGGAAACCAAGAAAATTTGACGTCATAATCGAATTTTGACCAATGAAGAACTGAGTTCAAACGAATCACACGTTGATTACTTTAAATAAAAATTATCAACAGGTCAGGATAGGGATAAATCGTGTACAAAAATATTTTTTTTTACCGCAATATCGAGCTTAATACGATATTTATTCACTCGAGACAGTTTATTTGTTTAATTTAACACGAGAGGCTCGCCGAGCGTTTTAGGTGTATCAAATGTAATTGTCGGAAGTGGATCTTTATCGCACAATATTTGGTGGTGGAATCTGTTAATCTAATGATTTTTAAAAGATACGCAGACACATTAAATCCTTCCGTTCGAATGATCTGCAAAAAGATGTTTTCTTAATTATGACGACATCAGGCAAAATCGTCTTTTTTCGTGACGTCAAAACAGGAAAAGTAGAGGAAAAGCAAGGAAATATGATGATTTAGTCGTATTTAGACCAATGAATAACTGAGATCAAACAAACCACACTGTCATTAAAAATAAATATTCAACAGGTCAGGAAAAGAATAAAGAATTAGAGAACTTTTTAATAGTTCTTTTACAGAAATGTGTAGTATTTGACTATTGCATAGTAATAAGATCAAATTTTAATAGATAATTAATTTTTGTTTACCGTTTTGTGACTATAACTTACAAGACCTAATTTCAATCTTACTCACCTAATTTTAACTTCACTCTACCTATTTCAATCTTACTCGAACTGATTGCAACATGCTATCAACGTTGACAGGCAACATTGATTCAGCATAGAATTTCAACACCATTTAATCTTTCAAAAATCTAAAAGTTTCAACGTTGAAACACTGTTGAAGTCTGACATTTTATCAACATTGAAACAACGTTGGTGTGCATCCTGGGTATATATCTATAATACTAAAATTACGAGGTCCAATTTGTCAGCCGTCATCGGGTAAAAACGACAAATCAAAGAATTCAACTCTATATATAACTAATATAGGACAATGATGTAGATTAAAAATTATACCACTCCAGACCCTTTTGTTTTCCACATAATTAATATTGCCAATAATTAACAAGTTCCGGGTCTAATCCGATACCGATACCAATAGTATATTCACCTGTTAGCTATTACCTTATCTGTACGTTCCGCATTTGACAGGCGCGCCACCAAACGGTGTATTTAGGATTTTGCTATATACACGGGTCATAATCAAAGGACTGACACTACTAAATTCAATCATTGTCAAATTGTTCCCCATTGTAGCTTTATTCAGCAATCAGCAAGACTTTCTAAGATAACTAATATAGGACAATGCTGTTGATTAAAAAATACCCCATTCCTGGATAGCCTGGACCTTTTGTTTTCCAAATAATTAATATTTCCAATAATTGATACGTTCCAGGTCGAAGGGTTCAAACAGAAAGATTTGATAGCAAAGAAAACTGTGTATCTTATAATCGACATGAATTTATCAGATGACAATACCAATTACTAAAATAAGGCTTAGGCATAGTTATATACTTTAATTCAGTCACGGACCCGCGATATCACGGGTGTGTACTTGTAATCGTTTAAAACGACTAAAACAACACAAACAACTGCAGCAGGCTTGTATTCCAAAATGGGTAAAGTCTTACAAAATGAAGTATAACTATGCATGTAATTTACAATTCAAATACAATTACTCTATTTTCTTCATTTAGAATGCTTGTATGCCAGACAATGTTCCTCTGACGCAAACATAGGCTTGTATACCCATCTCTGTCGTGCAATTATATGTTCTGTCATGAATCTTTGGCCATCCAGGCATAATTTGATCTTTTAGATAAAGTAAATAGTTCTCAAGACATGCTCAAGCCTGATATATAGTTTGACTGAAATTACATCACTTTAATTCTGCTTGAACTTGAAGTTGGTATTCAATATTCCTCAGTAAACATACCTACATGGTAAAATCAAAAGAAAGTACAAATATGGGACTTTCCATTATCAAAACCTTCTTTGAATCACAATCTGGGGCAAGCTTCCATCCTTCTAAAGATTCCAGACTAACACACATAGCACAAATAAAGCTGTATAATACATTTCGTTTTCAGAGTTGGATATAGAAAATATCAAACAAATATTTGTGACCTGAGTCATTTTCTTAACGTGTTGGACAGTTTTTTGTTTTTTTTAATGTTTGCTAGGAGTAAGTTTGTGAAGTATAAAGTATGTACATAGTAACACTTACAATTGTATTTACAATATAACTTATCGAGTTATGACTTTTAAACAGCGATATACTACGGTTGCCTTTATTTGGATGCTTCTACATTTTTCTATTATGCTAATTAGTGGTTTAAAACCACTTGGTACATGTTAATTGTATATGTATTCATACTGTACTCTACTAGACAAACTTTATGCATCAGTTAAAGGAGTTTAATAAATGCTGAAAAAAAATTTGCAGCTTATCTTCTAGATCTAATTTTCGGTCCTCAATCGTCCCGAACTTCGTATTGTATTTAGCGTAAATAAGATTAATTCTGGTACCTTTTATGGGTTTTCGTTACTACTTTAAATTGTATGGCTTTCCTTTTGATTTGTGATAAAACTTTTGTTCATCTTTCTCATTGAACCCATTTACATGTGTTTTCTTTTCTTTTGTGTTCGGACTTTGTTGTACTTCAGTGTGTCTGTTGTTCTGTTGATATCTTCTGATAGTTGATGTGTTTCCCGCGGTTTGAGTTTGTGACCCGGATTTGTTTTCTCTTAATCGATTTATGACTTTTGAACAGCGATATACTACGGTTGCCTTTATTTGGAAGCTTCTACACTTTTCTATTATCTTAAAGATGACATTTGAAAACAATGTCCTGTTCTTAGGCGGTGCTTTGTGATAACAGTGTCTTCTTTCGGTATATAAAAAAAAAAAAACAGTATAAAATTTATTTCTGTTTCACTGACACATTGCAGTTTGCAATTTTTGACAAGTAAAAACATAAAATACTATTTTCCGTTTTTCATTTATCTAATTTAGCACTAAATTGATCATGCACTACCTTCTTCTGTGTGTTTTGTTATCTCAATTTTATTAGTCTCTGTGTTTTTCATTTAAAACTAGTATACAATTGACATTTTTGAGTTTGTGGTAATCAATTAAGGGGCAGAGCATTTAATCTTTTGATATTGCATTATTTTAATATTAGACGGGAGTGTATGCAGACAGCGGCTGACAAATTTCCCAGATCAGATGAAAGGTGACATTAAAAATACTTTCGTACTGATGGTATTTTATTTGTATTATATGGCTATCTGTCTGACTTTTTGACGAGTTTCGAAAGCTTTGGAAATTCAAATACTATCAACGCCTTACATCTGATATGAATAATAATTGCATTGTTGATGGTTTAAGTAATGAATTATTCCAGTCGAAGAAACGCAGAGAATTGTTTTTATTTCACCTTAGAAAACATGTAAACTTACGAAGCTTGTAGACAGTTCAACTGGATCAAACGTTATTCATATTCTTTCATCACTAGGATATTCAGATATTATTGGTGCAATATTGGACTTTCCTGATTGTCCAGATATCAATAAGTGAAATGTCAGTGGAGAAATCCCCCCTACATATAGCATGCGAAAAGGGTCATTTGCGAATTGTTCAATGGCTAATAAAAAGAGGAGCTGAAGTCAATAAGTTAGACAGCAATAAAAGAGCTGCACTTCATGTTGCATGTCAAACTGGAAACAGTCGTATTGTTGAATATTTAATCCGAAACAATTCTTCTGCAGACGGAACAGACGTGAAAGGTATGACACCTGTAAATATAGCTTGTGCTAACGGACACTCTGATGTGGTAAAATATCTATTTGACAAGGGTGCCAACGTGAATATAATAGACACAAACTGTAAAACACCACTACATTATGCATGTCAAAACAGTATGTGTAAAATAGTGGAAATGTTATTATTAAACAGAGCTCTTGTCAACAAGCCGGACGATCAAGGTTATACACCACTTCATATCTCCTGTGAATATGGGAATGAGGAAATAGTAAAACTATTAGTGAAACACGGAGCAGTTACAAATAGTAAAAAAAACAAAAACTTACACCTATGGACATCGCTTTAAAAAACAGGCTTGAGAATATATCAAGCTTTTTACAACAGTTTAAAACAAGTAAATAAAAGGTACAATCACTTTTTCAAAACATGTATTCTTAATAAAATATACTTCAAGCTGACAGTACTTGATATTATTCCATATAGATAATGGAATAATTTTTAAAACGTTGAATGTTTTGGTTCGTTATAAAAGATTCCTTTGCCTTCATATTCATTTAAAAATGCATCTTAATACGATCTATGGTCTTATTTGTAATAGATTTTCCTCCTCAACACGAATAAAAACAACAGAAGCAAATCCAGGACTCCTTAAAATGGCTCCAGCGATATATTGTTGTTTAAAATTAATTGCTGACTTATTTCCGTATTTGGCACTTACAATACTAAATATTTAGGAAGAACGACAACAACAGAAACTTTTTTAATATAAATTTTTGTAGAATAAACTGCATATATATTGTATTTACATGTAAATTCTAGTTCGAAAGTATAGGAGAGTAACTTGGTGACTTGGTTTAATATGTTTTTAAACCAGAATTTTTCATAAACAGGATGATTTCAACTTTCCAAAGCTCAACTACCTTTTTATTATATAAAACAATCAATCACACGGCCTTTACCTATGTTAGTTTAAACTGTACGAGCATGCCCGTTCATACAATACGAGATTGACATTTACACAATACGAGATTGTAATTTTTGACATATAGCTCTTCAACGGTTTCAGTACTTCAGTTTCATAATACATCTTCGGATGTCATATGTTTGTATGGAACGCCAACACTGTCTTGTTATGACCATTTTCATTATATGATGTGCATTTACCTTTATATGATGTGCATTTACCTTTATATGATGTGCATTTACCTTTATATGCTGTGCTTTTACCTTTATATGATGTGCACTTGTCATTATATGATGTGCAAACACCTTTATATGATGTGCAAATATCCTTATATGATGTGCAAATATCCTTATATGATGTGCAAACATCATTATAGTATGTGCAAACATACTTATATGATGTGCATATATACTCATATGATGTGCAAATAAACTTATATGATATGCAAATATACTTATATGATGTGCAAACATTCTTATATGATGTGCAAACATTCTTCTATGATGTGCAAACATTATTCCATGATGTGCAAATGTACTTATATTATGTGCAAAGATCCTTATATGATGTGCAAATATACTTATATGATGTGCAAAGATCCTTATATGGTGTGTACATATCCTTATATGATGTGCAGTTTCCCTTATATTACGTGCAAACATCTTTATATGATGTGGTTGTGTCATTATATTATGTGCTTGTAATCTTATATTATGTGGTTAGGTTTACTTCATTATATGATGTCGAAACGTCATTATATGATGTGCTTTCATCGTCGTTATGGTCAATGAACATGATTACGATTAGAATGATTACTGTCTACGTCATAACTGATTCCGATCTGCTTCTGTAAACTATTAACCCGGCTCAAATATGTGTCTATCGCTAGCGAAAGTGCAATTTATAGGGAAAATGAGACAAAGAAATTTAACAAAATTAACGTTTCAAACATTTCGGTTGAAGATTAAAATCAGTTAATACAGGAGCTAGTTGAAGAAATCTCCGGCTGTGGAGAAAATGATAACAAATAAGAGCCTTTTATAACTTGCTATTCGGTTTAAGCATAGGCTCCGTGTTGAAGGTCGTTCTATGACCTATAAGTGTTTCTTCTTACAAATAATGACTTGGAAGGAGAGTTGTCTCAGTGGCTCTCATACCACATCTGCTTATTTCTATTCATTGCAAAAGACACCATTGAAATCACAGTCTGTTTCAAAATTATTTCATAACAATAGCTATAAAATTATCTACTGATGCATACTATGGCGAGATGGTTTGTTTTATTAAATGTTGTTGAATAATATTAATCTGTAAATGGTAAGATGTATAATGTAGTATTGAATATGTACAATGATATTACATCTAGTATATCATATAATCTATGCTACTAAAGGAGTAGACCGATTTCATTGAGCCGCAACTCCTCTAAAACCATACTAAATCGGAAATATGTGTGATAGGACTTTTAATTTGTCTTTGAACCAATCTTTTTTCCACAGAAAACGCCAATTATGTGAGAAAATACCCAATTTCGAAGACTGCAAGCTTAGTCGACGTAGTGCCCACAAAATGCGAAATGGCTATGTGGGAAATTATAAAAAATGAAAAAGTGGTATCTTTGCTAATGAGACAACTCTCCACAACAGACCAAATTACACAGAAACTAATAACTATAGGTCACCATACGGTCTTCAACAATGAGCACATATTGGCATATACAGATTGTTTATTTTCAACTTATTTTAATGGAGATTTTTTTAATTGCTAATAAAATTCTGAAACATTAGTACTAGTATGTCAACAGATTTGGAGTAGCGTCAACAATTTCTGAGATATAAGGGGTAGATTCCTGATGAAGTGTTTTAGATTTAATTTTTCGTCCGATTAGATCGGATTTTACCTTTGTGGTACTTATTTTGATCCTTTTCGGTAATGGCAACGGATTTTACGTAGACGATATAGTTATTGAGTTAAAAGGGGGAAAAAACCACTGAAAATCACACTCTTCCACACTTTTTCCAATTTATGGTATTTAATATTTTTATTTTCCAATTGAGATGAATGGGGTGACGCCCGTCTTTTGCATTTTGTTCCTCTTTTTCGTCTCTTTAAAAAAATAGAATAAAAAGCATTAACTTTGTCATTACTGTGTCCACCTTATTACTGTGTCATCACTCTTTGTTTCAACACTTGCCCACTCGCTGGCGTCTCCTTGTATCATCGGTACAGCGGATATAGATACTAACCAAGGGGTCGTGATCGATTTTTCTTCTGACACGGTACGAAAATCTTTGTTTTGTTTACATTATATCAATGTGTACTTCAATCTAAACATATTTGTTGTTTTAAGAAATGATTTGGTCTTAGGTTGGTGATTAGAGAAGTCTCACTATTTGCCCAAAACAAGAATCCTTACTAAAAACATGTGCAAATACTTGTCAAAGAAGTTGGCGCTCGTCTCATCCGATATGATTCTATATTCATTGCAACTCTTTTTCTGATAGAAGGCCACTGTTTGTGCGTAATAAGTATAGCTGTTTCAATAATTGGCATTAAAATATTTTGTACAGATGTTATTTTTCGATATTTTATTCCGACAAGAAGCGTTGTGTATAGCTGACCACATGAATCCTTCTGTACGGTGCATAGTTAAATGAATGTACGGTATATAGTTTTTCATGCTTCGAAGTACCTACAAAGCTATATCCGCTGTACCGATGATACACGATAGTATTTATAATTCGGAATACTTTGCTTGCTTGTGACAATGGTGTTCGACAAGGAGAAAACTTATCACCTTTCCTATTTTATTTACTTTTGATTGACTAAAATAATTTCTTAGTGACTAGAAATATTACATGACTTAACAGAACTATACCAGAAGATCTGGAAAGAGAATTAGAAATATATCTTAATTGTTTTGTTATATTGTTTGCAGATGACACGGTGTTGTTGGTTGAAACAGCACAGGACCTGCAGACTCAACTCAATGCTTTCCATGATTATTGTAAGGCTTGGAACTTGAAAGGAAAGTTGTCAAAATTCAGTCTTAGTGAAGTTTTTTTTTTGGACGGAAGCCAAAAAATCTCCGATTTTCTTACAATGATACTAACATTGAGATGATAAAACAATATAACTATTTGGGAATTGTTGTTACTAAAACGGGAAATTTCAATATGACAAAAAACATTTATCCGATAAGGCTTTAAGCCATGTACGAAAACTTGAAAACAGGAAGGATGTATAAGATTTCTGTAAAATGTCAACTTCAGCTTGTTCGTTTATAAAAAAAATATATAAACACGTGCGTTTGTCCTCCAGCTGGCTTAGTAATTTTGAAACCTCTCTCTCTTGTTTTGTATATACTGTAAATAGTTATTATTTTTATCTCTGTATACTGATGTCATACATTGACATTGCTATTATATAGATTTAGAGGCCATAAGTATACCGGTATGGATGATTGATTGAGTCATGACTGTTATTTAGCGCCACTTTCAACACTTTCATGCTATTTTGTGGCGGTGAGTTTATATTGGTGGAGAAAGCAGAAGTGCCCGGAGAGACCCCCTGACCTTCGTTTGGAAAACATACAATTCTGGTCAATTAAGATTGGAATCGAGCTTACCTGCCACGTGTGGGATTTGAAATCGCACACCTAAGTGTTGACATGCTAGTGATACAGCAGTTCGACTACTTATAAAAAAGAAGAAGTGGTATGACTGCTTAAGAGACAACTCTCCACAAGAGGTCAAATTGACACAGAAATTAACAAGTATAGGTCACCGTACGGCCTACAACAATGATCAAAGCCCATACCGCATATTCAGCTATAAAAGGCCACGAAATGACAATGTAACCACTCGACCACCGAGCGCCCATCACTTTCACCCGAAATGGATTAAAGGAGATATGGAATGAACCTGAACTCGGTGTATTACATTAACGTGCAGCTTTTTATCATGTTTTTGTGCATATATTTCACAGTGTCAACTATAGATGATTATGGGTGGATTCTTGAGGTCCAGCAGCAAATTGATATATGCATATTCGTACAAGAACATGTTAATGTGGTTTGAATATTAACCCTGTTTTGTACTAGACCGACACCCTGAGCCGGATTTTTTAACATGCTAGTTCAAAAGGTAGCATTCCGAAGGAAGACATGTATATCACCTTACCCGGACACATTTTTCTGATTCCGAGCCGACCAGCTTTTGCTCTTAATCCTTAATCCCGCGTGCTTATATAATTAGCTGGGAAGCAGCATGTAAATAAGAATTTTAAAGTCTTTGGTTTTGACCCGACGGGGTTCGAACCCACGACCTCTCTCACTCAAGGCGAACATGCTACGACGAAAGTACCACCACTAGACATGCAGTAACCCGCAATATAAAAGGTTTCGTGGGAAGCCGCTCATATACTAGTATTCACCTCTAGACTCAATTAAACAGGGCTAACTTACCGACCATTGATATTTTTATGTGAGGGTGGGGGGGGGGGGGGGGGGGGCAAGTTGTTTTGTAAATGTTGGATTCTAAATTTCTTGAAAGAGATTTTATCTATTTCAGAAGGGAAGCGAAATAGTTTGTTTCTATTTAAAATGAGGAAAAAATAAAACAATGATGAAACTTAAAAAAAAAATAAACCATGTTTTTTGTTGGTCTTTTTAATTTCGAAAAGGGAAATACACGTGCTCCTTCCCCCAAACTAGAGTAGGTGTCTAACACATTTATTTATTAATATATAATGTACAGATCATCTGTTTCAGCTTTGGATACAAGGATCTGACAACACGTCATTTTATTTTCTGTCCTTGTATATATTACATCAGCCAATGACATTTCAGCCTTCAAATTTTTGAAGGTGTGTATCAATCCAACAAAACCAGAGAATTGAGCGTTTTTAATCTGGTGTCTAAATGAACTTAAAACACTGCATTCATTTATTTTTAACTGAGACCTGTTGTTCTCTTACATATAGAGAGTGGTGTTTTGAATTTTTCAAAGTGAAGATTTACGGCAGCGGCTTTTAATATTTAGCGTTTATCCTGGAAACATAATAGATTTAAAAAAAAAAAAAAAAATAGTGCAATGTGTCTGAATATACTCTATAGTAAAGGTACTTTTTGGGTAGTTTTGGCTTTTCAGAGTTTTGTTGTTTTATTGGCTATTATCTTGATAACTAATAATAGAGAAACCTTTTCTTGCAAGGTATAGACAAGAACATATATAATCAAAGTACTGAAGTATGAAAATTGTTTGCGACTTCGGAGAACTAATTTATTCTTATGTTGCACTGTTATACCACTGACCCAGGTTAGGGGAGGGTTGGGATCCCGCTAACATGTTTAACCCCGCCACATTATTTATGTATGTGCCTGTCCCAAGTCAGGAGCCTGTAATTCAGTGGTTGTCGTTTGTTTTTGTGTTACATATTTGTTTTTCGTTCATTTTTTTTTTTACATAAATAAGGCCGTTAGTTTTCTCGTTTGAATTGTTTTACATTTTCTTATCGGAGCCTTTTATAGCTGACTATGCGGTATGGGCTTTGCTCATTGTTGAAGGCCGTACGGTGACCTATAGTTGTTAATGTTAGTGTCATTTTGGTCTTTTGTGGATAGTTGTCTCATTGGCAATCATACCACATCTTCTTTTTTTTTTATATTAGTTTGGATTTGCCGTTTGTGGTTAATCATTAATATTTACCACACCTTCATTCAATAATAGCATCAGATGAAAAATTCTCTGCTAGAAGAAATTGTTGAAACTAAATTTTCAAGTTTTAGCAATTCAGATGAGCGAAACGAGGCGTAAAGATTGATGCCTACGGTTGACGAAGAATTCGCCATAACATTATACCGCGGCAAATTTATAACTATATAAAATTGAATGCCACTTTTCCTATCCCCTCTTTTTTTTTGTTACAAATGACCGGTTCCTTATATGAGCCATTACTCTATCAGAGTCCGATTTATTCCCAATTGTTTGTGTCTATCTTGAGAATATATAAAGAGAAACTCGAACAGCTAACATAATTAGAAAGGCAATATTTACATAAATGAAAATACTAACTTCGTGTATTATCTTCTTATAGAAAAATTGCTAACGTTATGTATACCGAAATTGACAAATATAATGCCTTCCCTCGTTAAAACGATCATATAGTATGACATAAAAGAATTATTTATTTAATTCAATAACCTTAACCGTATTGTAGACTCCGTATGTTTATTATTAAAGATTTGCGATTTAAACAAAACTTTGCAATTCATATATATTTTTACAATTTTCCAACAATATCAGATGTGATTTTTTTGCATCTTAAAACGAGGTACTAACATGACAAGGTTTATCTCAATTCTCAACCATTTTCCAAACGGTAGCAACATATTTGATCCTAATTAGTAGTAACGGTTACTCCGCAGAAGCAGATCGGAATCAGTTATGACGTAGACAGTAATCATTCTAATCGTAATCATGTTCATTGACCATAACGACGATGAAAGCACATCATATAATGACGTTTCGACATCATATAATGAAGTAAACCTAACCACATAATATAAGATTACAAGCACATAATATAATGACACAACCACATCATATAAAGATGTTTGCACGTAATATAAGGGAAACTGCACATCATATAATGATATGTACACATTATATAAGTATATTTGCACAGCATATAAGTATATTTGCACAGCATATAAGTATATTTGCACATCATATAAGGATCTTTCAACATAATATAAGTATATTTGCACATCATATAAGGATCTTTCAACATAATATAAGTATATTTTCACATCACATAAGAATGTTTACACATCATATAAGTACATTTGCACATCATATAAGTATATTTGCACATCATATAAGTATATATGCGCATCATATAAGTATGTTTGCACATCATATAATGATGTTTGCACATCATATAAGGATATTTGCACATCATATGATGACAAGTGCACATCATATAAAGGTAAATGCACATCATATAAAGGTAAATGCACATCATATAAAGATAAATGCACAACATATAATTAAAAATGGTCATAATAAGACAGTGTTGGCGTTCCATATGTTTGCATTTGAACGTTCCTGATGAAGGTAAATCCAGAAAAGCGCTTCGGACGCAAGAAATTATCAAACGTGTTGTTTTCAATATTGATAAGCAGGGATGTACGTGTGTACTCATAAAACAAAAATGGCTTTAACAGCGTTATAAAGAAGATCAATGTCAAGTGCAATGTCACCATCGTTGAACTATCCGGTATATTTGTTTCTCAACTCACTAGCAATAAATTTTCAAAGTCTTATAACTTTACATTTCTGAGCGCCGTCTTATCTCTAATTTTTTCGATTGTGTTATATTTCCAATTTTAACCTTTAGACTAAGTGCGGTATGACAGGTGAAATATTCATAGAAGGTAGATCTTTCTTCACCTGTGGACGCACTCGATTTCGGTGATTTTGAAATTCATGCTGTTCCTTCCGTTGTTCATTATTACCTTGAATTCTTATATTATGTTCCTATTAGATTCATTATATTCTAACATCTCTAAACTGTATCTGGTATCTGTGAAAAGGGTAAACTATATACATAAATATTTCTCTAATTCTTACACAATTTGTCCTTTTCTTGACCTGTTTTTTTTATGTAATCAATGTGTGGTTCGTTTGATCTCAGTTCTTCATTGGTCAAAATTCTATTATGATGTCAAATTTTCTTGCTTTCCTCTAACTTCCAATTGTGACGGTTATGAAAAAATGCGACAAAGCCTGAATACGTCACGTACAAAGAAAACATTTTTTTTTCAGTTCATTCGAAAACTAATGATGAAGATTGACTGTGTTTCGGTATAAAAACATTACAGAAATATATTCCACCACCGAAGCTAGTACAAAACGATATGTATCCACTCTCGACAGTTAAATTTTCAATATTTAAAACGCTCGGCGAGCTTCTCGTTTTAAATTTGAAAATTTAACTGTCTCGAGTGGCTTAATATCGTATCGGTACTGATATGATTTAACAAACTTTTCTAAAATTGTCCGTTTATAAACTTTGAAATTATTAAGAAACTAAGCTTAAGGTTTCAACTCCCTCAGGCAAAGTTGACTTAAGATGAATTTGGCTATCAATTTTAGATATTTTTGTCATAAAGCTCTTCATCGGTTTCAGTACTTATACATCCTCGGATTTCAAATATTTGGCTTTGAGCGTTCCTGATGAAGGTAAATCCAGAAAAGCGCTTCGGACGCATTGAAATTATTAAACGTGTTGTTTTCAATTTTTAAACAGCTAGAATTACTCAAAAACCAGAGACATTAAGAGACCAAATGACGTAGAAATCATTATAACAGCTATAGGTAATCGTACGGCATTCAACAAATAACAAAACCACACCGAAAAAAAAAGGGGAAATTTAAATCAATCTAAACGGAAATGAATTACGACCTTATCTAAGGTCAAATAGTTATCAAAAGTACCAGGATTATAAAGAAACAACAAACTAAAACTAAATACTGTATAAACATTAATTTTCGTGTATCCAAAAGTAAGTTCGTGGGGATTAATTTTCGTGGTTTTTAAGTTTAGAAAAAAAATATACAAATGTCACTTTATAATTGACAATACTCAATAAAACTGATGTGAACTTTTGCCATTGGGAAAAATCAATAATTGCATTTCATAGTAACAGTGAACACTTATCAAGTGTTGTAACCTGCACACGCTAATTGGCTGTTACACACCTTTGATGTTTTATCCAAGGACAATGATTGTGTAATAAATGTATTACTTCTTGAGGGCATTACAGACGCATTAGATTGTTAAATGACATTGATTGACAGTTCTTGGTGATTATTAATTACTGTACAAACAAAGGATTAGGATTATCATCTGACTTAAAGAAAACCTTTGAATATCGATGTCTAATCAATTAACCTATTTATTTCATTGTCTGCATTTATGTTCATCAATTATATAATGTCAATAAGATTTAGTCAGATAACAAAATAATGTAAATCTACAGTTAGATTTTCGTTGGGGTTTTAATTTCGTGGATAATTCTTATCCACGAAATAAACGAAATTAGATCCCCCACGAAAATTTGTGCTTTTACAGTATGATGTTCAGCAACACAATAAATGACAGCAATCTAATTACAGGCTTCTGACTTTGGACAGGCATATTCAAGAATATGGCGAAGTTAAATATGTTTACTGGCGCCAAATTAAATTATGACAATGATGTAACAGTACAAACTAAAAACAAATCAGTTAAAAAGACATAAGTTCATCAGATCGATAAAAAGTATATAAAAACGACACACATTATAGACAGGAGAGTGCACGCAGTTACTGACAGCTAGTTCAAAGCCAATAAAAACTGATAAACAAAATCATGTTTTTTTTCTGTAATTAGAAACATGACAACATAGACTAAGTATAAAAAACAAAAAAATATAAGATGGTTTTTACATTTGGATCTTGAATTTTCAATTTGGATACTGCATTATACGTATTCAAAGCTTAATGTTTGATAACCGGTGACCTATAGTTGGTGACCAACATCCAATGGATTTAGTCTCATGGTCTCATTGGCAATCGCACAACATTATATTTAAATAAGAGAGAATGTTTGACATTATATGAATACTCATACAATATATTTAATCTTTATATCCGTAACTCTATGATGTAAAGTTGTCCCATTGGCTATCATACCACATTTTTACGTGATGATTATATATGTAGCTCAAATGAAATTAAAAAAAGATAAGCCCCGGCATTTTCCACTTCAAATCCTTTAAAAAAAAAAAGTGAGTATTTAAAAAAAGTAACCATAAAATAAAGATATCATTTGTTTTAACCTTTACCGAACAACACATGGTAGTATTAATGCACGTAGCATATTAACGATGCTGTTCTAAAATTTAGTCTTAAATGGATGATTTTTTATAAGGTCTTAGTGGCTTTGAACTAGCTGTCAGAAACTGTGAGTTCTCTCAGATCTGTACTGATGGTCTTTTTGTTGTTGGGATATATAAGTACCCGGTCACTTACATTTCTGTAGTTGTTGTATTTGTATCCATCTGATGAGTTAAGCCTTTTTTACCTGATTTTTATAGTTCGTTCTTATGTTTTACTGTTACACCACTGGCCGAGTCTATGGGAGGGTTAATATTCCGCTAACATGATGAACCCCGACATACTCATTTTGTATGCTAGTCAGGAGCCTGTAATTCAATGGTTGTCGTTTGTTTATGTGTTACTTTTTGGTTTTTATTTTTATATGTACATAAATTATGCCGTTTTTTTCTCGTTTTAATTGTTTTACATTGTCATTCGGGGCCTTTTATAACTGACTATGCGGTATGGGCTTTACTCATTGTTGAAGGCCGTACGGTGACCTATAGTTGTTAATTTCTGTGTCATTTGGTCTCGTTTTGAGATTTGTCTCATTGGCAATCGCACGACATTATATTTAAACAAGAGACAATGTTTGACATTATATACATACTCATACAATATATTTTTCGTGTGCAGTGACTTGGATAATAAAAATATTTACAATGGAAAGTGTTTTAGTATGTAGATTGGGCTGGTAAACTACCCCGGCAAAAAATGTTTGCATTCGGTTTTGTCAATGTGAAAGACCCGGTTCCGCATTAACATTTCACAAAGCAGGACACTGTTTTGTCATAGAGAATAATGCACACGGGTAAACTATTAGCACAAATCAAAATCCGATGTTCAACAGGAGCTTGTTCGCCTGTACTTGTGGGGAAACGTTTACTCAGAGGACATTTATTTGAATCCATAAACCCTTGAATTCCTGCTTTATTGCTCTAGAGAAAAACATGGATTTGTAAACAGAGGTACTTTAACGACGAAGTACAAAGAAATGAAGTTAAAGGTTGTAACGTAATTTTTGGGGTTTAAAATCTCAGTACAAGTTTTTATACATGAATTATGTAAATTTAAGTTAGCGAACAGGACGGTTATCTTCCACACTACTTAGAGAGTGTACTCTTTCCCATGATCGTTTTAAATCGTAAAACAGTATGTGTTTCAGAATTCTTTTGTTACATAGAGTAAAAATGAGTTTCTGGTATCTATGATGTGTTTTTTTATAACCACTGGATCGATGCAACTACTGGTGGGGTTTTTATTCCCTGAGCGTATCACCAGCCTAGTAGTCAGCACTTACGTTTTGAATTGATCAGTTATCATTGATATGTTCATAGTTAAAAATTAACTGATGATAAAATGTTGATTTTTTGAAATACTAAGGCTTTTCTAACTCAGGAATAGATTAACCTTAGCTGTATTTGGCAAAACTTTTAGGATTTTTTGGTCCTCAATGCTCTTCAACTGCGTACTTTATTTGGCCTTTTAACATTTTTTCGAACGTCACTGATGGGTATTTTGTAGACGAAACGCGCGTCTGGCACAAATCTAAAATTTCAATCCTGGAATCTGTGATGAATTTATTGTCTTTTAAGCGTGCCATTTGCCTCTTTCACATTTACCGATTTAGTTAACAAGTCCTTACTGATCGCAAACACGTAGCTATATATATAGTCAATTGCAATCATCCGTTAATAACTCGTCATACACTCTTAAGTGGATATAAAACGAGAGGCAACGTAATTGTAAAGTAAAAAAATCTTCTTACGATTGAAACAGATTTACTTTTCCTGAAATAATTGAAACAATGCGTAAATACCGTTAAGCGCTAGTTAACAGGCTCCAACAACGTGTTACCATTCGTAAACTGCTCGCATGAATTCGGAAATTGTTGAAATTATTGTAACAATTTCATATTAAGTATTACTGTCAGTTTACTAAGTGTTCACGGATCATTTATGTATTTATGTATTATTACGATTACTAACGTATTGCTTACGATTTCATTTGAGGCATATTAGGATGCTTTACGTATATATCGTAACTAGCTATGTAGAGCAATTATCGTGTAGTTACAAGTACTTTCCCAACATATATGATTGTATACTTTAAGATTTAGGGAAAGGTATAAAAGGTGCAGATCAGAAGGACTCTTAAATTAATTTCTCGTAACTTACTCTAACTATTATTTACCACATTAAACAAGTCGGTACTAGCACCTTAAAGCGTCGATGAATAGTAACCTTTGGTTTTACGGTCGTAACAATTCGTAAAATACAGTAAACAAACACTCAGTAGCCGAGTTTATTTTTCTCCTCCGGAAACGTATTTGACTTAAACCTACATGTATATAACAAACATCAAAGAAAATATATAATACGTTTCAAGATTGTCTAAATGCTAAAGATCTACCCATGAAAGAAACATATGAGCAACAATTTTGATTCATGAAAATGATATCGCCAAATTTTCAACAAGGAAATGTGTGTTAGAAGGTGACAATTTAATTTAACCTAGGCTACTACAGTACCGTCTTGTTTCCTTTTCTAATTAATTGTAAATCTAGTAGAGCAACATTCATCTTCAACATTCAACATTTGTTTTCAACATTCAACATTAAACATTTAACATTCAACATTCAACATTCAACATTCAACCATTTAACATTCGTTTTCAACATTCAACTTTCGTTTTTAACATTCAACATCAGATTTATACTCACCATTTGTTTTTCTACATTGAACATTGACATTTTTTTTGTCAACATTGAACATTTAAATTGGTTTTTTTTTTCAACATTCAACAGTCGTTTTCAACATTCAATATTCGATTTCAACCATCAACATTCGTTTTGCAACATTCAACATTCAGTTTTATTATTCGTATTTCAACATTCAAGATTTGACTTTGAAAACAAATGTTGAATGTTAAAAACGAATGTTGAATTTTAAAACGGATGTTGAATGTTTAAATCGAATGTTGAATAAAAAATGAAATGTATATTGCAAGTTGAAATCGAATGTTGAAAAAAACAAATGTTGAATATTTAAAAACGAATGTTGAATGTTGAAAACCGAATGATGATTTAGTATGAATTTCCCAGGTGCATGTTTGCATTTTGTCTTTTGGAAACTACTATACAAATAACGTTAGAAATCAAGTTGTACCGACCTGTTCCAGACGAACTTCGGACAAAAAAAGTTTTGAATTTTCCTTTTAGAAACAAAATGTGTTTCGTCTCGTTAAGTTTACCAGTGGCGCATCCAGAGGGGGCGTAGAGGGTGTACCCCCCCCCCCCACACACACACACACCTTTTTGCTTGGACTTTTTTTAATATGATTAATAAGACTAGACTTCGTGAACTTTGCCGTTTCCCGTGTATTTGATTTTTATACGACAATTCTTTACTTATAAAGATATGTTTCGCTGGTATTTACTGATAATGTCAAAGTCATGTGATTTGCTATTGTGGAGTTGACCAGTGCGTCAAAAAACGTCACTCAGTCATTTTAAAATTCAAATTACAGTAACACAATGCTTAAGCTGAGAATGACAACCATGATACCATCAAAGCGACACAGGATTGAGCAAGGACGTAGCGACTTCTATTTCATAGTTCAACCAAACAGAAAATAATATTCTATTACACTCTCATGAAAAAAAAATCCACAGCAATATTATTTACCTACGAAAAGATGTTTAACCCCACACGCCCAAGCACCCGACCCTATTTTAAAATAACATGACAGCTGAATAATGATCCCCAGTTAGTATAAGCTCTAGATAGATTTAAAGTCTAAGGTACGAACCGTTTGATTTAAGGAGGCAGTTTAAGGTATTTGAGAGAAAAAAATCTGACTCTGATTTTTGCATTAGATCAAAAAATATCTGGCCGTATCTGTATGAAAACAATAATCTTGTCCACTTTTTATTTATTAGAAACAAAAATTTCCAACAGAATTATTAAGCATTAAATAAGCATGATGGAAAAAAAACAGTCGTTTTTTTTTAAGCCGGGGCTTGCATGTCTGACCGGAATGTCTGTTTCGTCGAACTGATATATTGAATACTTTTTTCAAGACCAGACTGCAATCGGACTGCTGAGTATGGCCTTTATGTCTCCATTTGTCGACCGTCATTCATAAAGTCGTTGTCATTTCAGACTCATTCGTAGCCTTTGGTTGATTTGGAACCCCTCACCTCCCTTAATTTTGTTGGATGAAACATATCAACCAAACATTTGGATTAAAATTGCTTCTTTGATTTTTTTAACTCGTGTCGCTCGTATTGTAAATTTCATCGAATTACAACAAGAAATCTGTGAGGTTATACTAACTTAACATACATCAAACGAGAATTTTCCATGTCTATTTTTTACTGACAGGTCCCACATCAAATATATCAGTACATAGCTTTGGATCCATTCTATCATTTTATGATAGACAATCAATAGGGAGAATACAGCATCAAACATGTCCAACCCTTACACTTTTCAGCAACTATAGAATATACATGCCCCTCTGCCAGGAGTCGTTTAAAAAGTGCATTTTACACTTATTTTATGTTTTTCTTGCCCCAAAAAGATCTCAAAATTTGTTCGACTCTCTCGATCTTTGAAACTTCACCCCTCTTTCCAAATTCCTGGATCCGCCCCTGTTTACACCACACCTCCTTTCATTTATATTTTCCGAAAATGTATCCATATAATAAACAACAAAGAAGTATTCTTTTCAGAGGTCGGTGGTTCTCTACGGACATGCAAGCTTCCTCCACCAGTACAAACTGACCACACAAAAATAGCCAAAAGTGATGACATTGTCGTAAACATCCCATCGACCAATCAATCAAATAATAAGACATAAAAAGAAAAAGTGTCTGAAAGTGTCAAGATTGTCTCTATTTTAGATCTATCAATAAAAATTAAGATGTGTGCAGCAATTTTATTATATAAAAACCCTGTCACCCTGAAAGTGCGTAAAAAGGCGACCTTGAATGTTTCCTTTTCCGGCTGCTGACGTTTATCCGTTTATAGTTTCCTTTTTAAAACTACTTGTAACTTCACCTACATTTAGTAGTCACAATATCGAAGTGACTTCATTAGCTTTGATTGAAGGTAAATATGATTTAATCTTTTAGACTATTATGAGATAAATTAAGATCTGTTTAAAATGTACGATTTTAAAGAGTTTGACTAGAATATTACATTGCAATTCTTTCCAGAGCACTACACATCAATTTTTGCTTCATTTTGATCAATGTCTAATTATTGTACTGTTTTGATGGCGGTGGTGTGTTAGTTGTGCCCTCTAACTTGGCCTTGGTATTTTCTATCTTCTTCCAATAAAGATTGCTGTATTTAAAAAAAAAACATTTACTTTTTGTAATTGGATATGAATAAGAAATGAGGTCACATGAGGAGGTTTTATTTTTTTTTTTCATTTATCAGAAAGGGCATCTCACGACCCAATACTTTTAAATGGTGTGAAGTCTTGAAACACAGTCTTATTCGTTAAAATAATTTTTTGTAAGTAAAAGGATTTTTGGCAGTAAATTTCAGTTCTCTTGTTAATTTGATCATTTCAGTGGGTAACCCCTTATCAATATCGTATTATGAAACTTGGAATTTTCAATAGCCACTGTCTATGTATTATGCAATTCTTTATCAAATGCAGTCAAGGTCAACATGGTCATCTGTGGTATTATATTAGTTGCAATTGGCAATTTATAATAAGTGTGACCAATCAGGAAACCGCGTATGATAGCATCATTGCATGTGAGGAGACGCTTGGTCATTTACGATTTCGTTTCGAAAGCTGCCAGACGCCATTTTGTGATTTTAAGAGAGAAAGCCAATTCTGATAACTTAGAAGTTTTCCTATAAGCTGAAGACGATTTCAAGTATGGAAAAGAGTATTGAGAGATACAGACTTCATTTAAAAAGGTATTAGGCCATCTTCTTTATATTTTAATATCTTAATTTGCGTCATAAACGTATATCATATATAGAAAATAATGATTCTTATTTAAAGACATCATGGTTCAATTTTCGGTCACTCATTTGTACGTAGATTAGATCCTTTTTATATAGGAATCGCGATTTTATGAGGTTTAATTTGGGCTTTGATGGTACAGACATTCAAGTAGAATTTGCAAGTTTGGGTGAAGGTACTTTACGACTGGGACCTAATGAAAATGAAAATTTTTTGCTCTTAAAATTTAAAAAAAAAAAAAACTTTAAAAAGTTTTTATTCAGATCGGCAGTAATGATTTAGCACACAAATTACCTAGCGATATCGCCTCGTTAGCTGATTACGTTACGTTATCACTTTCTATGGAGTAAGTCGCGTAGTCATAGATTCATTATTGCCGAGATATTCCAGAAGTTCCGGACACGACTATAACGAAAAAGTTAACAAAGTGAATAGTTGGTTAAATTCATCATTGAAATGCCGGCCAAATATTTCTTTCTGGCATCATCGAGGACTTTGGAATAATACTGATCATACTGCGTCGTTATTAATAGATGAAGTTCATTTAAACAATACAGGTATGCAGTTTTATGCCAAAAACGTGCGTGCAGCAGTTGGTAGTTCAAAACGAAAGTAACTTTTTCTTTGTTACATACACATTATATTACTTTTTTAGTACTCACACACACAATGCCACATATTATGGTTAAAAACTATCACACATACTAGTGTATTCAAAACAAATAATCTGTACATTTATTGTTTTATTAAATTCAAATCTTCGATCATTAATAATTAAGGTCTTTCCTTTTTTTAAAAGGGAAACCCCTTACTGTATTTCTTCTGTTTATTATTGTTATTATTATTATTATTATTATTATTATTATTATTATTATTATTATTATTATTATTATTATTATTTTTTTTTTTTTTTTTTTTTTTATTATTAATATTATTATTAATATTATTATTATTATTATTATTATTATTATTATTATTATTATTATTATTATTATTATTATTATTATTATTATTATTATTATTATTATTATTATTATTATTATTATTAATATTGTTATTAAATTATTGTTATAAATTTTGTCGTTTCGGAGTATTCCCTCCGAAACTAAAAAGCCTTTAATTGTTATCGTTCCAACACCGTAACCGTATTAGGTAGAAAAAAAAAGAAGGGTGAAATTTGTTCAGGAACAGACACTGGTTCTTCGATACATTTGGATCGAAAAGATTAACGACTCATTGGTAGGATTATGCCCCTATGAAAATTGACTGGTGTCTGTTGGCCATCAAAACTAAGAAACCGTAAATCGTAGGATCTTCACCATTCATCATCACTTCATGTGACTTTGAAAAATACCTCAAGGTCAAATGTGTATGTCGACCATGACCTTTACATTAACACCTTGTTATTGGATTATCTCAGCAACCGTAATACTTACAGAAGTGTTTAATAGTGGAAAATCTTTGAGTCATTAATGCAAAACTTTGTTACATTTTGACCGAAGATAATGACCTTTCTCTAAGGGGCATAACCCTTGTTTTAGGTTTCTGAAAAGACAAAATCTGCTTTTACTATATAACCAAAGGTCCTACACCCATGGGGTCTTCAGCAATGACATTGGGGATTAAATGACCTTGACAAAGGTCAAAATGTCAAGTTCATGTCCCAGATAGCAAATTTTGTGTTTTTGACCTTATTAAAAGGAATTTTAATGTGTTTTAAAGGTTTTTAAGGTTAACCTTGACCTTGATCTTTCAACTTTTTGGTCGATATCGCAAAATCTGTTAATCTTACAGAAATAGTAAACAGTAAAAAATGTTGAGGTGACTGAGGCACAATTTTTTTTACATTTGACCAAAGAGATTTGACACATTCATAAGGGTCATAACCCCCGTTAACGATTCTGAAAAGGTAAAATTACCTTTAACTTTTGAAACAAAGGTCCTAGACCCATGGGGTCATTTGCAATGACATTGTGGACTGATGATCTTCACAAAGCGACAAGGTCAAAAGTCAAAGTCATCTCCTTTAAATGCGAATTTGTTGATTTTTATCATATTTTAACATTTTTTTGTGTGTTTAAAATTTTTCAATACATTTTACGTCTATTGGAACATGTATTTTACATAACAAAAGGAAAGACCTCTCGATAGTTCAAGAACAATTGCAATTTTAGTTATAATATCCTTTCTTGTCAAATGTATTCAATATACGCATGGTTAAATGTGTATCAATATACACATGACAAAATGTTTATCAATAATTGCATGCTAAAATGTGTATCAATATACACATGGTTCAACGTGGATTATTATACACCTGGTAAAATGTGTATCAATCGACACTTGGTTAAACGTGTATCAATATACACATGGTGAAAAGTGTACCAATATGCACATGGCTAATCGTGTATCAATATACACAGGTTGAAGCGTGTGTCAATATACACATGGTGTTATATGGTTTATGATAATAAGGTTTCATTGGTTGTTAGCATTAAATGGGTGTACTGTACCCACAAAGTTGGTAAATATTAAAACTTTTAATTTTTTTTATACATGTACAGATTTCATAAATTTTTTTAAAATTTTTTTTTTTAACACTTGAATATAAATTTATTGCACTAAAGCTGTTAACAATGAGCTTACCGCTACAGCTTTAACTGTAAGGTACCCTGAAATGGTAAGTATCTATAAGAACAGGGTTTCATATAGATAAGTATTATCTTATATTTTATATTACAATATTACAATTAAATACAATGTTCAATAATAATATAATACAATTCAATACTCTGATCTGAAATTAATGATATACTTTTCTTCAATACATGTACAAATGTAATCAAATTAAATAACGCCCATATAATACACTTATCCGAAATTGATTGTCTGGTGTCAATTTATCTTGTTTAAAAATTACATGATTTAAGAGTGTGTGATATCGATTTTCTTGATCGGATGGTTTACCTTGTTTAAAGGTGAGAGAGAGCATGCTTTTTAAATGATGTATGTTGAAATTTGCGACTTTATATTTTTTTTGTTTGGATTTTAAACATATTAGGCGAGTCATTTCTTAATTATATTAGTTGAAGTGTCCTATAAAAATCTTAAGAGTGTTTTATTTTTGGAGAAATTAAAGTTTGAAGCACTTGAACTGTAGTATATTCTTGTAGATTGTAGGATCTTACGTATTCGTCAAATTCAGATTTAAAGAGATTGAATACATTAGTAGATTTATTTCTTTGAATGGATACATAGTATGATTTGTAGATAGCAAATCCTATAAGTGTCAGAATTATATTGAATCTGATAAACTCATTATCTGTTATTTTGTAGCCTATTACAATATCTTTTAAGTTAATGTTTTTATTAAAATTCATTTGAGATAAGATTTTATTAAGGATTTTTCAAAATTCTTTTAGAAATTTACATTCGATAAAAAAAAGTGTTGATACGTGTCTTTAAGTTGACAAAGTTGACAAAACGGACTAGTGTCGAGATGTTCTCTATTCGGTAAAATGCAACTTATTAATTTCCATTTAAACATTTTGAGTTTATTCAGTTTTAAATATTGATGTATAAAGTTAAACATATATTTGGTAAAATTATAATTTATTTCTAATTCATTTTTCAATTTATTTATGCCAATGTTTGGAGAGATTTATTTTGAACGAGCAATTAATTGATAAACGTTTTTGTTGCTTAAATTTTCAATTTCAATGTTTCCTTTGTTTATATTGATAAATGATCTGTTAGAATTTACTTTTGATTTGATGGATTCTTCCGTAGCTAAAGCTTTTAGCCATGAGGTTGGAATTGAGCTTTTGACTTTTGAAATTTCTGCTATCCAATTTTTAGTGTTTTGCAGTTTTTTAAATATTTTATCTTGGGCAATTTTTCCATTATCGTCAATAATATCGCTAATATAAATAAAATCACTGTGTATCCAGTTATGCATAATAAGCGGCTTGTTTTGAAATTTTATAAATTTATTACCCCAGATAACTTGCTTTCTTATTTCGACAAAGTTTTTCAATTCTGTGTTGTTCGTTTTATGAAATAAAATCCAACTTTTTATTATTTCTAAGTAAAATTCTGGAATGTCCTTAGTTATGTAATCTAGTTTTTTTAAAGTTTGGTTGTTTAAATTCATTCTAAAAATGAGGAAATTTTCTCCTAATTTATTTTAAAATAGCTTTTGTATCAATGTCCAATTTTCTTGTTTTGCCTATAGCAATCTAGAGATCAATCTTATTTTAAGAGAGAAGAAGTAGCTTTTTATGTCGGTCATTTTGAGCCCTCCCTGGTTGTAATCTGCTACCAAAGTATGTCTTTTAACTTTGTCTTTCTTACTATTCCATATGAAACTAAAGATTTCTCTTTCTATATCAAGTATTTTTGAGTTACTTAAAACTGTAACATTTGCTAAATAAGTAAATTGTGGTATAATGAGAGTTTTAACTATTAGAATTTTACCTAAAATGGTTAAGTTTCTTTTTTTCCACGATGTAATCAGATTTCGACTCTTTTCAAATCTAGTATCCCAATTTAATTTTTCACAATCTTTTTTATAAATGCCGAAATATATACCTAGCACTTTTACAGGTTTGTCCGTGAAATTGATTTCATCTACTTTATCTCTACAATGCTTTAGTTTACCAATCCAAATTCCTTCCGTTTTATTTTTGTTAAGTTGTAATCCAGAAAAAATTCCAAAAATTTCGATTATATTTAATGCTGTTCGAATTTCTTCTTTAGATTTTAGGAATATAGTTGTATCATCAGCCACTTGCGTGATTTTTAAGCAATGTGTTTTACTATCAATTTTTAATTCTATGCCTCTTATATTTTTGTTTTGCCTCAGTTGGTTAGCCATTATTTCTACTGACATTACGAAAAGTAAAGAAGAGCACGTGCATCCCTGCCAGATACCTCTTAGGGGTCTTAAAGGGGCAGATATCCAACCGTTATTAAATATAGAACCATTTATATTTGTATACAAGGTTTTTATCAAATTTATGAAGGGTTTATTAAAACCAAAATATTCTAAAGTATGAAACATAAAATTCCATTCTAATGTGTCGAAAACTTTCGAAAAATCTATGAATAAAATTGCTCCTTCTATATTAAACTTATCTGCGTAATCTATTACATCTTGTATTTGGCGTAAATTAAAACCTATAAATCTGTTCTTTATGTATTCTGTTTGATCAGCATTAATGATTAAATCTAAGATTTTTTTTATTCTTAAAGCTAGAGTGCACGAGAGTATTTTGTAATCACTATTTAATAATGATATAGGTCTATTATTTGCAAGTTCTAAAGGATCATTTTTTTATAGATTAGATTCAGTAAACTTTGTCTTTGCGTAAATGGCAGATGTTTATTTTCAAAGCTAAAATTAAAAAAATTTACAAGCATCGGTCCAAGAAGTTCCCAAAACTTTTTTAAAAGTTTATACTTATTCCGTCCATTCCAGGACTTTTCTTTATCTTTAGATTATTGACTGCAATGGTTAATTCTTCTAGCGTTACGTTTCCGTCACAAGACTTACTTTTTTCTTCTAACAGTTTATAATTACATTTTGTTTCAGAAATGTATTTTTTAACATCTATATCCGGTTTTTGTTTAGTGTCGTATAGATTAGCATAAAAATCTCTTTCAAGCTTTACTATTTCATCTTGATCTGTTACTATTACCCCCTTATTGTTTCTTAGTTTAAGTATTGTCTTTTTTGTTTGTTTAGATTTTTCAAGACCTAGGAAATATGCATTATTTTTTTCTCCTTTTTCTACCCACTCTTGTTTTGATCTTATTTGAGCTCCTTTTGCTTTGTATTCATATTGATTTTCTAGCTCTAAAGTGGATATTTTTTCTTTTATTAAATCATTACCCTCATTATTAGATTTTTCATATAATATTTTTAATTGTAGTTCTAAATTACGCGTTACATTTTTTCTAAGTTTAGCTTTGCTTTTACTATACTGAATACTGTATTCCTTTATTTCCAATTTGAGAGAGTCCCACAGAAGTCTAGTATCTATTTCATTTTTTCCTATCTCATTACTATGTTTTTGTATAATTTTATTTATTTTGTCTTCATATTCTTGCTCGTTGAGAATACCGTTGTTAATTTACCAATACCCCGGGCCTCTTGTTTCAGATGATAAAGATTGTAATTGTATTGATACTGCTTGGTGGTCAGTACTTTTAATAGGTCTTATATCACATGACTTTACGTTTAACACGAAATGTTTTATCTAGGAACATGTCAATTCTACTAGACTGAACTGGATTTCATAATTTTATATCATATGGTTCATTTAGAAAATAGAATGAAATTCAAAACAGTGTAGCTGTGGCCATTGATTGACACATTAACATCATCCATTGACTGGGACAATTTACGTGAACGTTTGTCTGTAACGACCACTATTCACGACGTACCTACGATATACATTTAAACTGTGGGGTCACCAAAGGTTTCTTAACGCCTTTAATTATAAAATAATTCGAAAAATTAATCAGGAATAACCTCTGTGTTTTGATTTATATAATTGATATAAATCAAAATATCGTGTTATTTCTGATTAATTTTTCGAATTACTTTATTTAGGTGTTAAGAACCTTTGGTGACCCCATAGTTTAAGTGTCTTTAAAAAGTACATAGTGAGCATTGGTCGTTACATACAAACGTTCACCTAAATTGTCCCAATCAATGGATGATTTTAATGTGTCAATCAATGGCCACAGCTACACTGTTTTGAATTTCATTCTATTATTGGCCATATGGTCCAATTGTGAAAAGGCCATATAATCTAATTGTTTTATTCATAGATGCCAACATAGAGATCTAGAGTGAGGAGAAGGGTAGCACCTACAGATCTGAGGGATTTTGACCCAGTTCAAGTCATCCCTGACATAGTTGCACCACAGCCAAGACGGCCAAAACGTGCAAGAACTGATACTTTCAAAGTAGCAGCTGATCTGAGGGATGCTGAGCCTGTTCAAGTTATTCCTGACATAGTCGTACCGCAGCTAACACGGCGACAACGTGCAAGGGCTGATACCACTCAAGTAGCAGCTGATCAACCCGTTCCACCAGTAACGCAACCAGCAAAAGCACTACCTCAGTTTCCTTCAACACATCCATCAGCAGACCAGAAAGCTGCCGCAATGATAAGCCAGCTGAAAGAGTCATTTGTTCAACTAACGGTACCGTTATCAACAAATTTTCTAGCAAATTTCTTAACAAATGGGGATTCTAATGTGCACACTGGCAGAAGAGACATTATCAACACAGAGACAACACATATTGCAGAAAGTCAACCAACTACTCATATGTATTTGCATCACCACTTGTAACAGACCCTGATATGTTAGCCTACTCTGGACAAGACACAGTTGGAAGTCCTCACTCTGTAGGCATTAGCAGTTCCTATATAGGTAACACAGATTCATATATTTCAAAGAACACTTTACCACTGGAGAAAATAAGGAGAGACATTTGGTCCGATGTTTATTTAGATTTAATAAAATTATCACCAAATTTTAAAGAAGATGAGAATGATGACTTTTGTTTAGAACAAAAACAGTTAAAATATCAATCAATGCCAAGGCAAAACAGTTTACAAAAATTCACCAATGGACAGCAGCTTTTGATATTTTTATGTCTATACATCATATTTTACTAATTCTTAGTTTGATAAAATATGCTTATAATATTAGAACCATGTCACAACAATTTGTTTTTCACATGGTTAGGTCATATGACGAGGCTTTTCGTAGGGTACGCAAAGTAATGAGGTTTGTTGGTCTGTTGTAAATGATGATTTATGGCGTACTGCCTTATATGAGCATTTCGACGGCAGTCAAACCTCAAATGGTAATAATAATAATAATAACAGACTTAATAGGTAGGTTGGAACTTCTCCCTTTCCAAGATAGGCTCAGCAGCAAAATAATCCATTCCCAATGGGATACTGTTGGGCCTACTGCAGATCAGGAGAATGTGCCAACATGGCCATTTGAAGACTCAAACACGATTGTGTCAGATGTTCCAAAAAACATGCAACAATTACATGTAGGGAAGGGTCTTGAAAATTCAACAAGTCTGCCTACACCGATGAGGGTAAATAAGCTAAACCATTTTCTTCAGGGATATGACAGTCCTTTGAAATACAGATTAGTTCAGGATTTCAAATTTGGGTTTAAAATAAAATCATCCTTAATTAAAACTGATAAAAACTTTCCTAAGAACCATAAAAAGGACGGAGAGAATCTTGACATAGTAAATAAGAAAATTTCAAAGGAGATTTTAAAGGGTAGGATAAGAGGACATTTTAATGACCCACCATTTAAAAATTTCATTGCTCTCCTTTAGGTTTACATTTGTAGTTCCCAAAAAAGAAGAAGGTTCATTCCGTCTTATTCATGATTTATCTTTTCCAAAAGGGGACTCTGTTAATTTTTGGACACCAAATGAGTTTATTTGAGAATCATATCAGAATATAGAAACTGTCATTGATCTGGTACAGGCCTATGGTTTATAATGTCTCATGAGTAAGGCGGATATTTCGTTTGGTTCCTATCCATACATCAGAATATCATCTGTTGGGGTTTTAGTGGCAGGATTGATTTCATAACGATGAATCATTACTCATGGGACCATCTGCATCTTGTAAACTTTTCGAATGTTTTATACTGCTCTTCAATGGATTTTGAATAGGAAACTTCTATTATCAAGAATTACATTCAATAATGACAACACTTCCATTTTTAATTCTATTGAATTACTATAATCATTTGATTTAAAATGATAAATCTTAAATTCTTATTGTAACCTTTTTGAAACCAGACGACCATCTTTGATTATTACAGCGAAATATCATGCAATTTGTGTTTTATCACCTAATGTTAGATTACGATGATGTCTGTTATTTGTAAATTGTACTATTTAATAGTTGCTTGGACAAATATGCAAAACAGTTCTCCTAAACGTTTTTGTTTATAGTCTGAATTTGCGGTATTCATAAAAATCATTAAGAACAATTAGTAATGGAAGTATTTCTTAATTTTCTTAGTTATGAAATATATAGTATGCAACTAGATGTCAAACACAAACAAAGTTAATTAAGTATGAAATATAGTGACTCCATATTTAACAAAATTGATTAAAAGTGTCTAGTTGTAATCTAACACTTCTAAATGTATTACTGTTTCTTGTAAAGAAGGGTTGGGAGCACGTAGACATATTTAAATCCGCCCAATTCTGTATGTGTTCGTCCAAAGTCCGGATCATGTCATTCGGTGGTCGACGTTTGATGCTGCATATCATGTGTCGTATATTCTTTTTGAATAGTTTTATATTTTTTATATCGGGACCTTTTATAGTTTACTATGCTATATGAGCTTTGCTCATGGTTGAATTATTAAGGGCAGTATGGTGACATATAGTTCTTTGCATTAACGTCATGTGGTTTTTTGGTGGATACATGTAGTTGCCTTGTTATCAATCTTACCACATCTCCTTATGTTATACAATACTTAACAAAAGACTCAACGCCCTGGTGTATCATATGTCATAATATTTTATTGACAAACTATTATTTCATATGGTTTATCTTCACGTCTATAATAGGCTTTGAGAAAACTCAAGTCACGATTAACATCGATGAAATAACTCTCATCAAAGAGACCTAACTTAAATGTTGGTACGAAAAGGACGCATTTAGTCTATTTTATAAGACTCATCAGTGGCGATCGAATAAAAATTGAAAAGGCTTCAGCCTTATGATGTTTTAGGAAGGCGTCACAGAACAAAACTTGCCTTCCATGACGTCATTAACTATGTTAACTACAGTTGATACGTGTGTAAGAGATGAATTCAAACTGCAATTTGATAAAAAGAAAAACAAAAATAAAACATTTTAGATATTGATATAGTGATAGAACAAAGTGTTTTAGATATGTACTTGCTTGTAGTAACATATTTTAATTGTGAGTTTTTTTACATGTTTCAGTCTCTGTAAGTAGGTTTAGTATAAATGAATTATCGCTCTTGAATTTACAGTCTTTATATTGAGGTATACGCTTTCAATGCTTACCAAATGGAACAAATGGGGTGTATTCCATTGAATGGATGTCAGTTAGTCTTTGATGAAAATTTGTCTCATTGGGAATTTATTTTTTGTGATGATCAATTACATAGATGAAATAAGACCAAATGAGTTTACAATAGATAAGCTCCTGGTATTTTCCACTTAATTCACTCAAAAGTTAATGAAATAAAAAGAACAACATTGTCTTCCTTTAAAATATGTGTCTAGTCCTCATTTTCACACAATAACGGAAAATAAATGTCAAAACAAATTCTGCCCAATTAAAGTCATCATGCTAGTATACAATAGAGGGGTTACTACAAATGTAGCGAGTTGCGTCAAGCTTGAGTCAAGCTAAATAATCACTAGAAATACTTATTAAAATGATTCTTTAATGATCATGATGGAAAAGTTTCTGTCTAAAACGTGCTAGAAATGTTTAAAATGGGTTCAAAAAATATAGTTTATATAAAGTTACAAGGCTGCCTGCATTGGAATATGATTTATTCTAAATAGACTACAATTAAATTTTAGTCATTTTATGTCTATATCTGATTCTCTTTGCAAAAAAGAAACCATGCAAGAAAACAACACAAGGACATTGATATATCATACTCCAATCTGCAGTATATATACATCTAAATTTTTATAAACGATGCAAAGGTGTCTTGATGGTTATTCTTCATATCAATTTAAACCAATCAAAATGTATTGTACACAAGAAAGAGGTAGTTTTAACATTATATGGACATTTTTGCATCCACCTGCAAAATTTATTCAAAACATTTTTATTTTAATTCCATAATACGGAAATGATGTAACAAAAGTTGGTAAAATCAGACTTGTTAATATCTATCCTTTTCGGGATTCGTTTGTTTTTGATAATTAACAACATTAATTGTCTTATTCACTTATGTTCAGTTTGGTACTCTCTCTCCTACATATGTCATTATTTCAACGTTTAAGCATATACTTCTCATCCTTTTCTGTGTATTTACATCTGACTGTTGAATGCATTTATATTGTCATAAACCAATTTGGCTGACAATCTCTATTGAATATGACATTTGTTACTATGGATTTGGTTAATCAATTTGTAGTAAGGGAAAAAGACAGAGTAACGTTGGAATATCTAGTCAAGTTGTTTTCATGACGAGTGTACAACCAGGTACGGAACATGTATAAAAGGAATACAGTTTGACACAAATCACGTTGACCTTTATTAAGGTCAGATGTTAATGAGTAAATAAGTACACAAAAACGAAAAGCAAGATATATTTTATTTGAATGGGATCATTTGCCTTGCTGATTGGTGTATAGCTCTACGGTCAAAATATAACGACGCTGTTGCTTCATCTCCAAAAGGATTTCCAATATTAAAGTTTCGCTCAATTCAATGGTTTCTGTGTTATTGTATGACAATAATGAACATCATTGATCTTGACTTTCAGTCTTTGTCAAGTTCTTGTCCTTGTCATTACGACTTACGGGTTTGGAGTGGATTCGGTTGAGAATTTGTGCTTCGTTATATGATATAAAGATTCGTACCAGTTTTCATTGATTTGAAAAGGTATCACATTTGCAACCTGATAAAAAATGAAGAATGAATAACAAAGGGAGAAAAATGTAGATCAACCAAGAAGGACATCTTTGTTAAAAGTGTTGACTGTTATTCCACTGACATTCATAAATTGTTTAATACAGATAGTTCTATGTCCTGGTCGCCGTTGAAGGTATTATACTTAAATGAGATGATATATATTGGTTTGCCCCGTTATGAAACCATGGTATAACCTTATTTATGACATATTCGTTACGAATACGTCGAGTTTTGCAAATGTAATAACCTTAAAATTGCCCGGGGCAAAAAAGAGTATATTGATATTGTGTCCTAATTCCAAATGACGTGACGTCATTGCGTCCTTAGTGACACGTTTGTGATAAAATGTTTAAGATTTTACCTTTTATCTTTCGTTAAATTTTTATAATTGACCTTTTTTCTCTTTTCTGCAGAACATTAATCTGTGATAAAAATATAATAACATGTCTTTTCCATATTGGCCCGGGTATCATCCCTCGACCCATATCGGCCCTTGACTATAGGGGGTCTCGGGATGATATCAGGGCCAATATGGAAAAAGGCATGTTATAATCTATACTTATTCCATGGTTTCATAACGTTCTGTAATTCCAATGTTACCTGTTTTGTTTAGCATCAAAAACTAATGATAATGTATAAATTCAGGCCTTGTCAGTAATATTTGTAATTCATTAAATAGTATTCAATGTATTAACATGCTAAACAAGAGCACATAAAATCAACGAAACCGACAAAATGCTGATCATTTTGCATCATTATTGATTTCGTGAAATATTCATTGATGTCAAAACAAAAAGTAAAAACGCTAAGTCGCCAAACTCAAAAATAGATAAACACGGTGAACGAGAAATGCTTTTAATTTCCTTTCGATATTCAGCTTTTGTATTTTCGGATTTTGCGTAACCGTACTTGTTATTTCTTATTTTGTGAACAGTTTTAATGAAATAACAAATATAAATCTTATTCTAATATTATACATTTAAACTGTTAAATACATAGAAAAACATGATAAACAATACGGAATGGTCAGCATAACCAAACTAAGATTTATTACAAACTGGATTTGAATTTTAGTTAGTTTACTCTTCGTGATCATTTATTAAACAGTTGAAAATCCTGATAATTGGTAAATGCATTCTGTTTTTAGCTACTTTAGAACATATATTATTTAATTACATGCTGATAAATACGACATTAGGTCATTTGCCGGAGGGAAATTCCTGGCTGCAATTGTTTATCTAAAATAAGTGGTAAACATTTTAATAAATATAATATATTATTCATATTATGCGAATAAAATGACATGACTATCTTATCCATTATTTCGGAAATATACAGATGTAACAAGAGTAAAGGTAGTAAGACAACATGCTCTGATAATGAGATATAAAATTGCAATTTTGGTAGACAGTAAAATGCAGCTGAAGGACGCCTCAGGGTGCGGGAATTTCTCGCTACATTGACGACCTGTTGGTGACCTTCTGCTGTTGGTTTTTTCTATGGTCGGGTTGTTGTCTCTTTGGCACATTCGCCATTTCCATTCTCAATTTTATTTATGTGCATACCCTCACTCAAACTCCCTTAAAAGTGAAACAATCATCAAAAACACAATGAACGCGATTTTACTGTTAATATGAGTTAATATTGAAAAGAACTTTTGAAAGTTGCACTAGTGCGAAATATAAATACTGCTGAAATGTTGTAGTGATAAACGTATTACTTTTTATTTTGGCAATATGGTAATCATTGACGTGGGAAGCAGAAGGTTATTTGAACACAAAATGTAGTTTTAACCCTATATGTCAATGTAACACTTAAGGTATAAAATATGTAGCACAGCACTTTAGAAAGCTTTCCCACAAATTGGTCATCTTTTATGATGTGTCTTTCATTTCTTTTCGTCCTTTTCGTTGTATTTTATGAACTTTTAAAGATTTTTTTATTTCAATATGTAGGATTTGATTATGAAAAATTGACCCATTTATTGTCGAAATGTAGAAATTCACGGTCTCTATTAACAAAAAGTAAAATTACAAAAATACTGAACTTCTCGGAAAATTCTAAACGGAAGTCCTTACGCAAATGGAAAAATCAAAAGCTCAAACACATCAAACACATCAAACGAATGGATAACAACTGTAATGTTACCGACTTGGTAAAGGTAATTTCTGATGTGGAAAATGTAGAATTTAACCTGGTTTTATAACTAGCAAAACTTTTCACTTCTGACAATCGCATAAGATTCAATTATATACTCACTCAATAAGGCATATTTCTCGTTAAAATGATTCTAAAGGCTCAACAATCATTTCAAAACCAAATCTATGAATGATTTGTCAAAAAACACAAACAAAAGTATACGTATATAAGCTGTAATTGTAAAATCCTCAAAGGAAGACCTATTCAAAAGGCTCTAAATGTTCAAGTGAATTAATTATTATATTGGTTCCTTCTTCTTGTGATAATTTATGCACTTTTCATTTCAGAAAAATGGCTAATTCAGTACTTTTTCCCTTTCTCGCGTATTTTGTTCTAATGATGGCAGTAAGTGTGCAGACGAAAACAACATGTTTCTTTGATCAAAGATGTCGATGTAAAACTTCAAATAAAACATATGTTGAGGTTGATTGTTCACACTCAAATCTAAAGAAAATACCTTACCTGCCAAGAAATGTGAGCAGTGTTGATTTAAGTAACAACTATATACATAATATACCGGAACAACATTTTAAAGACAACGATATCTTAACTGAAATAAACCTTTCACGAAATAGATTACACTCTCTCAATAAAAAAATGTTTTATGGACTAAATAGTGTATTCAAGCTTAAGATGAACAATAATAATATAACAAAAGCAACTAAAGATGCGTTTTTATATCTACGAACACTATCGTATTTAGATGTTAAAATGAACAGAATCAGCTGGAGTAATCACAACGTTACATTTTCTCCATCTTTACTTACATTGAAGATTGACTACAATGCGTCTCATGAAAACCTCCCTGAAATGCCAAATTTACAGACTCTGGACGTCTCTGGATCATCTGGACAATGCGACATACACACCGTGAAACCGGATACGTTTAGATCTGTGCCGAAAATACATGAATTAGATATTTCTACTTGTAAGGTGAATTACGTGTACATTAGTTCATTTAGTTTTATGCGAAATTTATCAATTCTAGACATTTCTTTTAATACATGTCTAAGGTTTGATGGCTTAGAAAATGTGACAATTGACCTTCCATTCACGTCTATCAAAGTCCTGAAATTTAATAAAATTCACAAGACATTTCAAATGAATACGAAAGTTTTAAAGCGGCATTTTATGCACTTAAGATATACAAATTTGAAAGAAATGCATGGCGATAGTAATAGAATCCAGCTCTTGGAAGATGGAACTGTACAACAACTTCCATCTTCCATTCGAAAACTCTTTATGTCTGACAATGAATTTTCGTATGGTCAATATGTTTTCGATTTCATAACTATGCAGATTGATTTTGTAAATGTGTCGTTTTTGTTCAGCTCGCGAAGTAATAATGAACGTGAGGAAATATGTGAGCGTCCTGATGAATCATGTTGTAATCAGGAATGCAAACCAATTCATACACCTGCTGAAACAATATTCCGATTAAACTCTACTTGGAGAGTATTGCCAATTCCTCGAAAACTGAAAAAAGTATTTTACAAAGAATGTTATCTTCGCTATGAAATTGGGCAGTTTACAGTTTCCGAAAATATTTTAGAATATGTGGATTTAAGTTATAATATTTTCTATTCGTGGATAGGTCCACTTCTGATATTTGATCATGTTCTATTTTTAGATTTATCTAACAACATCTGCTCAAATGTGTCAAAGGTTTTTTTTAAAAGCGTCCCGAATGTAACAACATTACTCGTACAAAATAATCTCCTTGGATTTGTACTTCCGGATGACACTGAAGGGGAGATAATGCAACATATGCCAGCCCTTCAAATCGTTAATTTGGCAGAAAATAGAATTCCCAGTTTACCGTATAATTTTTTTAAGTCCCAGGCGAATTTGAGAGACATAAATTTAGGTGGAAATATGATGGATAATACTTCCTTCAAAATGAACCACATGAAACAGTTGTCAAAGTTAGACATTTCTAATAACAGAATTTCTAGTTTAGATGAAAATGCTCGTGGTCATTTAGATGAAGTATACAAAGTGAAAAACAATTTTTCCATTGATATAAGTGGGAATCCGTTAATATGTAGTTGCGATACAATAAATTTTATTAAGTGGATTTCAACAACAAAAATCAGGATACACAATAAATATAAAACCTCATGTCTAACGTCTCGTGGGGACTCTGAATCATTACTGAAATCGAATAGAATTTTACAAAAGCTTCATAAGGAATGTTCATCGTATTCGTCTTTGATTGTTGGCACAGTAGCATCATTGGTCGTTTTCTTGTTTGTGCTAATTTGGGGCATAAGCTACCGTAATAGGTGGCGCTTGCGATATATGTATTACATGGTGAAAAATAAATATCAAGTGCAAAATAAAGGAAACCTCGACAATGATAGCCAATATGAGTACGATGCTTTTATATCCTACGATAACAATGATAGATTTTTCGTTCATGACAAACTTTTGCCTTGTCTAGAACGGGAAGCTGGATTGAAGCTGTGTATCCACAAAAGAGATTTCTTACCTGGAAATGACATTGCAGCAAACATCACATCTGCAATTCACAACAGCCGAAAAGTGGTAATTGTTATGTCATATAATTATCTGGATTCGTATTGGTGTATGTTTGAATACAACATGGCAAAAGTGGAAAGTATTTATTCCAGAAATAAGGAAAACATATTATTTCTAGTATTTCTCGAGCAAATGTCACCAAAAGATTTACCAATGATGGTTTATGAATTGATACAATCCAGCTCTTACATCGAATATCCAAACGATGAATTTGGTGACACGGTGTTTTGGAATAAATTAAAGGAAGTTTTATCACAGTAACCATTCTCTCGTCCGATGTCAAACTGCTTTTTTGAATACTTAATATATACATAGTTTAAGGTATTTGCACATGTACAATTATTTCATATGCTTATCCATATAACCCTTGTATCAATAGGCAGTTACATTTAAGTATAATCATTTCTTTTGTTGAACGTTAATTGATTCCAAAATCAATCAAATTATCGTCAATATGAAGATTTGAGAAACATTTATCATTAATTCAAATAGCCAAAATTCTTTATTATAATAAACGTTTTATTATTTTACATACAATTTCAATTCAACAAAAGTACACGAATTTTTTGTTTATAATATTGGTGGAATAGTTACACATAACAGAATAAGAATAGGTTGTAAAGCAAACAAATGCACTGGGTATTGGTTCTAATGATTGATTTCGTAAGGAAAAATCTCTATGCTTTACACGTAGAATTCTCCGACTATGCATTGCTAAACTCTTCTGAACCTTTGCTAAACATTCGTTTGTTTTGGTATGATGTTGGGTTGTATAAAAATAAGGAGTTGTGGTATTAATGCCAATGAGATGGCTATCCAGCCAAGTTCCAATGAAGAAAATGTAAACAATTATAGGCAAACGTAGACCATTTAATCAATATATGTTTTCAATGACATTATAATTGATATAATACCTTTTCTATTTAAACATGTTTTTGTAATATAGTTTGTCATGTAATAAGAAGATATAGATAAAACAAAATGTTGTTCAATATTTGGTAAATTTCAAAATATTATTTTCCTTCTTTCTATTTTTGAATGAATATTACTCTTTACATCTGAATTCCCGCCTCTTTTGACAGTCTGCTTTGAGGCAATATTAATTGATGTAAAACATAAAACTAACAAACGATAGGCGATGATACAAAAGGGAGACTCTTCCTCTTCTTCTTCCTTGCTAAAGACTGGATTCTTTAAAAAAAAATGTTATAAGTCCACTAAAAATTAGATAAAAAAAGAAGATTTTCATACATCCTGTGCTTTTAAATTATTCGGCTTTGGGTAGTCCGGATGAAGGTAAATCCGGAAAAGCTTTTCGGACGCATGCAATATATAAATTGCTCTTAATTTGTTTTTTGTAACGGGTCAATTCAAAACAATTTTCTTTCATTGTCGAAAATATCAGATTCATTTTTATTTGATATTCTGTGGATTCATTATTATCTTTGGATATCTAATTTCGTGGGTGTAGATGGACCATGATTTGAAATGAGGTTTACAAAAACCACGAGGGACGAAAATGTAATGCGGTTCATGGTTTAGATACTTTGCCAATATAATAGACTTCAGATGTCACGAATGCTATCTCAACAGTAGGATATCTGAATTATTGTGTCGTATTTAACTTGATTCAGTGCAGTACGCTGTTATATGATCTTTTTGTTAACAATGGTTAAGATTTAAACAACTTATGCTCAAATACCAGGTGTAAATTGTAAACAATATATGTACATTGTCAGAAATATAAAATGTATTAGTTCTCGCTGCGAAACAGGAGAAAATTCGGCAAGCCTCGCTTTTCGTCCTGTCTCTAAAGCTCGTACAAACAAATTTCACGTTTACCGACAAAGTACATTTATAATCAATACATTAGTCCACAGTTGTTGATATGAATTTATCTTTTTGTTCAATATTTCAACGATATTCGTATAAATTAGAAACATCAACTTATTTTTCGAAAGGAGAGTCATAAATTCAATGAATATTATTGCGGGATATACGGTATAAACGGTAAGCTTCGATGCGTTTAGTTATGAACGCGAATGGTTCGATAAATATAGCTAAATACACAACTAAATGTTCATAAAAGGGATTTGATGCACATCATCATTCTAAAAAGTATAAAATTTCATACAAATATATTCTGTTGGATCGAAATGTTATCCTTCTAAAATTTATGTTTTGACAGTTTCCGTTAAATATTGCCATTTTTTTAGATGTATCGATCGGTCCCCCTTTTCTCGGCTACTGTTAAAGCGAGAGGTTTTTTTTATTAATAGCTAGCGAGGCATGAAGTTCATATGATTCAATTCAAAGTATCCTCAAAGTGCGTAAACACTCTTGAATTGATGCAATCTTGTTCGCCTTGAAATTGACGTAACATATTTAGTCAGAATTCTTTAAAAAAAAAATCACCTATATAACGAAAAGAAAACTGTGACAAAAACACGAAAGGGAAGGCTTAAATACTTCTATAATTTTCCTGCTACTGAATATAGATTAAGAAAGTTCACTTGTCATGTTTTGTATTGTTGGAATTTCGGAACCCTCTTGTTCATCCGTTTAAAGCACCATGAAACAATTGCCAGCTAACTCCCAGATTTCAAAAATCTTTAAATGTGCAGTACATTGTATGTCATTGATACGATTTGAGTTCAAGATGAAATAAGGATAATAAGACATTTGTAAAAAATATAAAACCCTTGTTATGTTTTATTACTTTTTGAGAACATATTAATGTTAAAGATATGAATCAAAGTACTGAAGTACTGAACATCGGATGACCGCAAGTTCTTGTGGACGGTCACAATCACTTGTCTCGGAAAACCAAATCACATCTCTTTACCTGAAAGTGACGTTAAAGTACAGATATATATTTTTTTCTGAGACAAGTCCGTGCGTGGATAATACATTCAACCTCATCGTAGTAGTGATACAAATCAGTAAACTCTTTTTTTTTTGTTATACATTATTTTAATATTTGTACATTACAGTTACATGTATATATAATTTTCGTCATTTGTATATCATTCTATTGCACTATATTATTTCTAGTGCTGTGCAAGTGCATGATGGACACTCTTCTGTAATAATTTTATTTTTCTAAAAGATTGAATTTGAGTGGGCATTCATATTTTCCAGCAAACCATTCAATGTCCCACGCAGAAAGTCAGATTACTCTGCATGGGAGATTGCAAACTTTCTTGAGATATTCTTCCGCATGCGGTAACAAACTTTTTCTGTACGTGTGTATAAATATTTTTTTTTTTTACTCTATTAATGTTTCTAACGAGTTTAACGACATTTTCATATTATTAATTTATGTTCAAAAAAATATATTTTTAGGAGTATCCATTTAAAAGAATTCAGAACAAGTGATAGAATGTGATTTTGCACTCGATAATGTCCTCGTATTTATTATTATTATGTTTATAGATCGGTTACAATCTCAAAACGAAGGTTACGTAATGGAAATTTAGGCGACAGCAATACACACTGTCATCCGATGAAAAATGAATAGAGAAGATATTCATTAAGATATCATTAGATAAACACACACACAGACCTAATTTTTTTTCTCTTTTTGATTTCTCATTCAATGACCAGTGGCGGAACCAGAATTTTTGAAAACGAGCTGCGTTTGTTGGATCTATAAGCAGTTTGATTAAGAGGGGGCTCGGGACTCAGTTTTGCCAAAACTCTCTGCTAATTAAAAAAAATAAATACAAGATAAGAGGTGGCGAGAAAATATCTTCGTCCTCGGTCAATATAATCTGAATAGACGCATATATAATGTGTTCACCTTGTCAAAATTCTATAATTCGCCGCCTTCAAAACCATGTTATGATTATGTATGCAAGATATGGCGACGTATGAAATGATCCGCTTGGTGCTGATGAAAGAGAACATCACATAAATAAGGCCGTTAGAGCTCTCGTTTGAGTTGTTTTAAATAATCTTTTCGGGGCCTTTTATTGTTGACTATGCGGTATGGGCTTTGCTCATTGTTGAAGGCCGTACGGTGACCTAAAGTTGTTAATTTCTGTGTCATTTTGGTCTCGGGTGGAGAGTTGTCTCATTGGCAATCATACCACGTCTTCTTTTTTATATCAACTTATTTTCCGTAAAGAAATGATCGAGGTTGCATTTTGTTTTTTACATGTAGCTTTTTTTTTGTTTCGAATGACAGGGCAGAGCTTTTAGTTTCAGTCGATATACACGCCATCTTGAAATAACTACTTGCCACATATAAATTCTGTTTGGTTGCTTCATGATGTGGCCGGAAAATTAACTATGTGAATTACATTTCAGATCAAATGTTATTAATTCATGGTCGTTTTATTATGCATATATTACATAAATTAAAAATTAAAATATCTATCATTAATACGTCTTTATTTGCATTGCTAATCTGCAGTATGCACGATTTGTTTGATAAAAAATGTTCCTGTACAATGTTTTCAAAAATGCATTAAATGTATTGTATGACTTTTGTCAATCTAGGCACACCTCCAGAGAGACACACCTCGAGAATCGTGTCTATATATATATATACATCCCGGCGAGGGAAGAACCAAAAATTTGCGAAAGCAAATTTACAGATCTAACATTGTTGGGTTGATGTTTAGACGAGTTGTATATATATATACATGATATATTTGTAATTATTTTAATTTTCAACATGTAAAGTGAACAAAATATAAAAAGAATGGATGTATAACGCACACTCAAAACAACATAATTTCCCCTAAGAACTAAATATTTATATAACATTTTTATATCAATCAATATATAAAAATACCACATTTCCAATACTAAATTAATAACCCAATGCACACATATTACCTTCAGTTCACATTCAGCTTCCAATAGATATTACCTTGAAAAACAATACAGCGAAGTAGTTCAGAGCTTTTTAGAAAGCTAAAACTTATAATTTTCAAAGTGTATATCACTGATGCGTTTTGTTTTAATCTGTGTCAAAAAAGCGTTTACCAGAACGTAATAGGTGTTTGCACATAACGTAATTTGTGTTTGGACATAACGTAATAGGTGTTTGCACATAACATAATAGATGTTTGGACATAATGTAAAAGGCATTTGCACATAGCGTAATCGGGTTTTGCACATAATGTAAGAGGTATTTGCACATAACGTAATAGTGTTTGCACATAATGATGTAGTTTTTATACATAACTTAATAGGCATTTGCACATAACGCAATAGGTGTTTACACATAAGGTAACCTATGTTTGCACATATGGTAAACGATGTTTGCACATAGGGGGAACGACGTTTGCACATAAGGGGAACGACGTTTGCACATAGGGGGAACGACGTTTGCACATAAAGTAAACGAGATTTGCACAAAACGTATAAGTTGTTTGCACATAATGTAAAAGGCATTTGCACATGGCGTAGTGAATGCTCACAGAGAGTATCAATTGTTCGGCAAAACGCATATGTATTATACCATGATGTGTTGTGGTTTTCATTGGAGATACATATGTATAAACACAACATAACGCCAAAAGACTATAATATCATGAGATTTACATAGAACAAAGGTGTATCAAAACAAAACGTTTAGAACATTCGGCATAACAATCACATTTGAGATAGGACGCAATTTTTAACTGACTTACGTACAAGAAGAATAGACACAATATAGATAAAATATGAGAGAATGTAAAGGTGATTGATCATAAATTTTCGAAGTATTCACAGAATATATAGTAGTTACAGCATAATGTAATGCATATTGTACACAACAAACTTTAGCAATGACATATCATACAACTGTTTGACCAAACAAATAACTAATATTACATAACACAGAGATGCCGTGTCATGAAATACAGGCATTTGCACATAACATAAAGAAGAAACGACAGGACGTAAAGACAAAGCGACAGAACACATTAAATATTTACACTATAAGACAGTTCCGGCGTTCCATAGATATAGGTAAAATCTTTACACTCGTTTTTCTTAAATGTAGCATGTTTTTGTCAATAGTTACTCAGCTGCAAGGTTTATCTATACCATTACATCATATTTGAATCGTAACGGTGCACTGGAATTGTCTAAGAGCTGTGAAAATAGCCGTTGAAAAATTCGGGATGATAATCGTAACTCTATGGTATTTTTCTTCTTTGATAATCGTAATTTTCTTTATATGATAATAGTAACTGAAACATAATAAATGTGTCTTTCAGCATTTCAATGGTATTTTGTGTGTTAAAAATGTAAATGCCCAGTTAAACGATTACATTAACGCATATAAAAATAAATGAAGAAACTTACAGGTTAATATCTAGGATAAATTTACCTATATATCTCTAATTGATGAGAAAAAGGATGGATAAGTTATATCCCATACTCCAAAAGTGCAATCCTTTCAATTCATTGCTCAAAATGAAAGTCACGTATACCACATTTTCATATGTCAAAAAAGATATATGCCTGTTTCATTGATTTCAGGAAGGCATTTGATACTATTAATAGAGATGCCCTCTTTTACAAATTGTCTTATTACAACATAGATGGTCCCTTTTTTTAGTATAATGAAAGATATGTATAAAGAGGTTTTGTACTTGGTAAAGATCCTCAGTTGGGGTAAAACAAGGGTGTATTTTAAGCCCTACATTATTTTCTTTATATATTAATGATTTACCATCTATTTTTGACTCAACATGTGAACCACCCAAGTTAAATGATAATGATATATCATATCTTTTATACGCTGATGATTTAGTTCTTATCAATAAATTCAGCCGTCCATATTTTTCCTTTGGATTCACTTTTTTCTATTTTATACTGATATATGATTTTAAAAATTAAATTCAAATTTTTTGATCAAATTCTTATGTATTTTAGGACGTTTCTTTAAACAGTGTGAATGGTAAAGGATCTAGAATAGTTACCAGTTTATTGTTACTATTGTTTATTGTCACTTTTGTTTTTTGTTACTTTTGTTTATTGTTACTTTTGTTTATTGTTACTTTTATTTTTTGTTTTTATTAGCCTTACCTATAGTCTTACGAAGCATTTGACAGACGAAAAAAAACACAAATATGTATATTGATAAATTACATCAAAGGGCCAAACATGTAGATTATCACAGTCGGAACTGGTTTAATTACAAAGATTTTTATAGATTTTAAAACAAATATTTTGTGCTTCAGAAAAATGCATGAAAATTAGGAAAGGCTAATTTATGTTTTCATTTAATAGAAAAGTACTAATTATATGGCAAGTATGCAAATTCAAAAATGTTCCTTGTTTAGTACCTTCAATATTTTTCTCTACAATATCTTCCATGCATATGTATGCAGCATACTTTTCATATACCGAGTATTTATGAATTTTTAATAAGTTTGTTTCTAATTTTGCGGAATATGCGTTATTTTATTCTCATCTTTGCAGTCATTCTTTGAATAAGTATTTCTTATTAGAAAATTTAAAGCTACATCAATTTTATTTTTTGATTTTCGGGCTTTTGGCCAAACTATAAAAGAACAAAAATCCATGTTTGTCAATGAACTCCACGTTACTTAATTTCATAATACACAAAGAATCCCATTTAGGGCCAAACATTCTCTAGTCTTATATAGCATTAAATGTTTTAAGGATGTCATATTATCATAATTCAAAATTGAATTTGTGTTGTTTATAGTTTATATCTGAGATACTGAAATTTCAGTATCAGTCATGAAGTAGCTAATATGAATAAAAAGATGTGGTATGTTTGCCAATGAGACAACTTTCCACAAGAGACCAACATGACTCAGAAATTAACAAATATAGGTCACCGTACGGTCTTCAACAATGAACAAAGCCCATACCGCATAGTCAGCTATAAAAGAAATGACACTGTAAAACACTTTTTAAAGTTATCCCTTGTTCATCATAACTTTTAAGTTGTGATATCATCCATGAAAAATGTTCGAAGTGACATGAAAACTGTAGCCACTAATTTCTCGTCAAACGGTTTTTGACGAATACTAAATGTCTTTCCTACTTCGTTATGGCATAATAGGGTATGTTCTAGAATTAAATCAGCAGTGGCTTCCCGGGGGCAGAAATAGCACATATAACCACCTACAATAAAATAATTTAAACAATATTAACTATATTTACTATTTACTTCAGGATAAATTATTTTTTGTTTACTGTCTTAATCAGAAATCTGAGGTAAGGTGACACATGCGTGTCGCCTGACAATTATTGTCATGTATCATAATTTCCATCGCTCATCCACATATTTTGTGGCATACCTAGTTTAATAAATTTCTGTATATTAACAAAGTTCGTGTTTTCCCATTTCCCAATTTCTTGAAGCTTGTTCACCCTTCCAATTTTATAATATACTAGTATGTAGCTGTTTTCATAAGAACAATTAATTATATATGCATAAAAAGAAATGTCATAAGATGTTGGGACGTTTCGTAAATAATTCATCGCCATAATTTCATAATATGCTATCAGATATACGTTTTTAGTGTCAATATCAATAAAACAGTTTCCAGTTACGATTATCTTTTTTATTTTTAAATACCATAATTACGATTATCTTTTTCCGAGTTACGATTATCATCCCGAATTTTTCAACGGCTATTTTCAAAGCGCTTAGACAATTCCAGTGCACCGTTACGATTCAAATATGATGAAATGGTATAGATAAACCTTGCAGCTGAGTAACTATTGACAAAAACATGCTACAATTAAGAAAAATGAGTGTAAAGATTTTACCTATATCTACCGTCGCCATATTGGGATAATCGTAATTGCAGTTACGATTATCTCTTTAATACCAGTGCATATGTATAAACACAACATAACGCCAAAATACTATAATATCATGAGGTTTACATAGAACAAATGTGTATCAAAACAAAACGTTTAGAACATTTGACATAACAATAACACTTGAGACAGGACGCAATTTTTAACTGACTTACGAAAAAGAAGAATAGACACATCAAAGATAATATATGAGTGAATGTAAAGGTGGTTGATCATAAAGTTTCGAAGTATTCACAGAATATATAGTAGTTAAAGCATGATGTAATGCCTATTGAACACAACAAACTTTAGCAATGACAAATCATACTACTATTTGACAAAACAAATAACTGATTTGACATAACACAGAGATGCCGTGTCATGAAATACAGACATTTGCACATAACATAAAAAAGATACGACAGGACGTAAAGACAAAGCGACAGAACACATTAAATATTTACACTATAAGACAGTTCCGGTGTTCTATACTAAATCAACAACCCGATACACACATATTACCTTCAGTTCACATTCAGCATCCAATGAATATTACCTTGAAAAAGAATACAGCGAAGTAGTTCAGAGCTTTTTACAAAGCTGAAACTTATAATTTTCTTAATTTTCAAAGTGTATATCACTGATGCGTTTTGTTTTAATCTGTGTCAAAAAAGCGTTTACCAGAACGTAATAGGTGTTTGCACATAACGTAATTGGTGTTTGGACATAGCGTAATAGGTGTTTGCACATAACGTAATAGATGTTTGGACATAATGTAATAGGCATTTGCACATAGCGTAATCGATGTTTGCACATAATGTAAGCGGTATTTGCACATAACGTAATAGTATTTGCACATAACGTAATAGTGTTTGCACATAATGATGTAGTTTTTATACATAACTTAATAGGTATTTGCACATAACGCAATAAATGTTTACACATAAGGTAAACTATGTTTGCAAATACGGTGAACGATGTTTGCACATAGGGGGGACGATGTTTGCACATAAGGTAAACGAGGTTTGCACAAAACGTATTAGTTGTTTGCACATAATGTAAAAGACATTTACACATGACGTAATGAATGCTCACAGAGAGTATCAATTGTTCGGCAAAACACATATGAACTATACCATGATGTGTTGTGTTTTTCACTGGAGATACATATATTTAAACACAACATAACGCCAAAAGACTATAATATCATGAGGTTTACATAGAACAAAGGTGTACCAAAACAAAACCTTTAGAACATTCGGCAGAACAATCACATTTGAGACAGGACGCAATTTTTACTGACTTACGTAAAAGAAGAATTGACACAACATAGCTAAAATATGAAAGAATGTAAAGGTGGTTGATCATAAAGTTTCGAAGTATTCACAGAATATATAGTAGTTACAGTTTAATGTAATGCATATTGTACACAACAAACTTTAGCAATGACAAATCATACTACTGTTTGACCAAACAAATAACTAATTTGATATAACACAGAGATGCCGTGTCATGAAATACCGACATTTGCACATAACATAAAGAAGAAACGACAGGACGTAACGAAAAAGCGACAGAACACATTAAATATTTACACTTTAAGACAGTTCCGGCGTTCCATAATTATATATCAATTGCGCATGCACATATCAGATATCTATTTACACTTTTCTAACTTTGTTTATAGTTAGTGCTCATAAAATTCTGATGTATAACTGGATACCATGAAAAAAAGAACTGAAATATGTATTCCCAAACGTTTTGCTTAACTACATGAAGTTAAAAAAATACCCCCTTTTTCTCGATCTTTGTACAGACACAGAGAGTGAATTAACAACGCTAAGGTCTATACTATACAGATATGATCAATATAACTCTGAACAAAGGATAAACAAGAAAAATGTTTAGAGTCTATACAAATCCTTTCTCTGAATTAGCTTTTAAAAGAAATTCAGCATTATTATATAGTTCTTGTTAAATATAATAGTAAAACTGGCGGAATCGTGATAAACGGAATATAATAACTATGTTTCAAATACTTGTATTATTAGTTACATAGTGTGTTAGTGACCTAATACGGTATATATGGGGTCAGTAAATTCCATATGGGGTGAGAGCGAAGCGTATTACGTCACTAGCGCACTATGTAACGAATTTATCTAACCGACTATCTTAACGTGTAAAATTTGGACTAGTGACCTATCAAAATGAGCAAGTTTCCAATACAGTTAGAATTAACATGATTAAGAAACTACTTCCTTTGATCCTACAAAATCAGATGCCAACATTGACAACTTGTTAGATTTAAATGTGTTTTATGAATTTATTTCACTTTATCATCATTTTCGTCGTCTGTTGAAACCTTTAAGATGTTTTCTCAGTACTGTTTTGTTTTTCTAAAGGGACGTAACACCACTACTAACCGCGTATGAAATAAGCCCCGCCTCCTTATTACCTTATATGGAATATAAAGGGACGCAACTCCACTACTAACCGTGTATGAAATAAGCCCCGCCTCCCAACTAACCTAATATTAAATATACACGGTTTCCACGAGGACGCTTTTAACCAATCATATTCCTAGAAATGTATAGGAGGTAAGATAAATGTTATTATCATTTCCCTAAACAGATCATGAAGAGGGATTCTTTTGCATATTCAAATAAAACTCATCATAGATACCAGGATTAAAATTTTGTATGTACGCCAGACGAGCGTTTCGTCTTCTAAAAGACTCATCAGTGACGATTGAATAAAAAAATGTTCAAAAGGCAAAGTAAAGTATGAAGTTGAAGAGCATTGAGGATCAAAAATGCCTAAAAGTTTTACCAAATACAGCTAAGGTAATCTTTTCCTGAGGTAGAAAGGCCTAAGAATTTCAAATATTCAAAGTTTTTGTTAACAGTTAATTTATATGTATTAACATTTCAGTGATAACTCTAGTCACACAGAAGTGCTGACTACTGGGCTTGTGATACACTCGGGGAAATGACATTTTAAATTACTGAATTGTATCTAAATATTCATTTTTATAATAAATTCTTATATTCAATATGATGACCAACAATACATTATGTAAACAATACTTATCGAACTTGATTTTTAAAACGGTCTTGTTCCTTATGCTACTTGCTACTTGGTTTGTCAAGGTCTGTGTTACGATATACCAAATTTTCTTCTCATCCTCGGAATCCGAAGCAATCTCGTCTGACAGGTATTTTTTGACTGTATCCCATCCTGCTGGTGACTTGTCAGCGATCTTAATACACTTTTTCCGCATAAGAAATTGTTCAAGGTTATATCTGCAATATTTGGTGACCATATCTCTATCTGTTTTGTCAGTGTCATAATGTCATAAATGTGACTTTCTTCACGTTCGGAACTTGCCATATTACAAAAAGTTGAAGAAACTAATAAAATGATACTGTACACTTTGACTGCAATGGTTCGAGTGACTTTAAACCACCTGAGTGAACTCGCGCATGAACTCAATATCCCAATCGAACCGACCTTATTATAATTAACCAAATACGTGTAAACTATAAACAAACAACATTTTACATGTTCGATTTTGTACAACTTTGATAAATACATTACACCTCATATATATAATAATGATTGACTTCCATTTAACAACTGGGTTTAAACGAACAGAATGTTATCCTTGTTCTTTTGCTGAATCATGAAATCATGTTAACAGAAGTCGGAGCATTGTTTCAATCGTCATCCGCTCAGTACTGTATTTATATCTATATTTCTCTCACAACAGAAAAAAATCTATGTATCTAAACTAGTACTCCTAGCAATGCCACTGGGTTTTTTTATTAGAAGAATCTATTTGAAACCATTTTATGTTCCTAAAGTTTCATTAAAACTAAATGACAAAAAGACTATATTTCTTCCTAAAACTCTGCTCCGAGTGCACAGTATCAAAGCAACTTAGGTGTTTGTTTATTTTTACACCTTCTGCAAACAGAAAAAAAATGCCAATGTAAATCATGAACAGATTATATATGTAAGCTATAAAGGCATGAAGATGAATTTTTTACAGAGCAGCTGAATTCTCTATTGTACTTAAAACTCCAATGATGCCTTTCATAATAATGCGTACTTTTAGCAGAATTTACTTCCCTTTTATCAACAGTTCTGGTATTTTAAAAGCTATTCAAGATATGAACTTGTTATCATTTTCTTTAATAGATTTTAGGTTTCGAGCATCGCATCACTAAATACACACGAACAGAAGACATAACGTCCAGTGCCAAATATTTCAGGTTTTATTATCATACCGGGATTTCGGATTGGGCCTAAATGTTTTCGGTTTTTCGGGATTAAACTAAATGGGACTTTCATCTAAAAAAAATTAAGAGCGAGTAAAGACAGATTGTTTTATGACTTCAGGGAGAAACTACTTCAATCTCCATTATTTGATAGCGGCCGTTTTAAATAAAAGTTGCGGAAATTAAAAAAAATGTTGGCCTCCAAAATACAACTGATGGCACAATGAAAGAGTGAAATCCTACAAAGGTTTGTATGCGCAGATAATTAGACATTCATCTACACGGGGTATCAAATTTAACACGGACACGTTTTGGGCGAAGGACACGTTTCTGAGTGTAACATATATAATCCTTATAAAATTATGAAAGATGAATAACAAAGTGAGAAAATGGAGACCAACCATGACAAAAAAACTAAGGACACCTTTGTTAAACGTGTTGACTGTTAATACAATGACATTCATAAATCGTTTAAAACAGATAGTTCATATGTGCGTCTATGTCCTGGTCGCCGTTGAATGTGCTATACTTTAATGAGATGTTTTATATTGGTGGAAGAATGTGTAAATAATCTAAATAATGTGTGCACTTAACATTAACAAACATTTGTGCACTTAACACTAACGTACATTTTGCATACACCAAAGAGTGTAATCCGTTCGCTTGAATTAAGAACAAATGCATTGGTTGTAAATTTCAAAACTTGAAATGTTTGAGATATCCTGATTTAACGTGTCGTCCCCTGATTGGTTCAATATATAAATGTTTAACGTCCTTAGATACCTTAGATTTATAGGAATGTTTTAAACATTATCGATCATAACTGTATTGGGTTGTTATATTAGTCTGTCATTTGCGGTAAGTATTTTTAATCATATGATTCTTCAAATTTAAAACAAAGTTGGATATCTTTTATACATTTCAACGGCTAAGTTTAACTATAAAAAATGATTTCTATAAATAAATGCAACTGACTTAATGTCCTCCCTTCCTCTTATTTGCTTAAAATTTACTTATCCTTTTGTTAAAATTCATGTGTGTATACGGTTATTCAATGGTTTTCTTAACCTTATGTAATTCCAATGTATACCTGATATATGTTGTCGTTAAGAATTTATATGATTTAAGGCCTTGTCAGTAATATTTCTAATTCATTAAACCATGCTAATCAAGAGCACATAAAACCAACGAAACCGACAATATGCTGATTATTTCGCTTCATTAAGGATTTCGAGAAAGATTCATTGATGTCAAAACAAAAATCAAAAACGCTAAACCGCCAAACTCAAAAATATATAAACACGGTGAACGAGAAATGCTTTTAATTTCCTTTCGCGATTAAACTTTTGTATTTTCGGGTTTTATGTAACCGTACTTGCTATACTTTTTTTTTGTGGACAGTTTTAATGTGATAATCAATATAAGTATTAGAATTAAACTGGTAAATACATCGAAAAACATAATAAACAATACGGAATATTCATGAAAACCAAACAAGCTTTATTCAAATTGGATTTTGGATTTAATTAGTTTACTCATCGTGTTCATTTATCAAAGAGTTGAAAATTCTGATAATTGGTAAATGTAATCTGTTTTGAACTACTTTGAAACATATTTAATTTAATAACATGCTGATGAATACGGCTCAAGGTTATTTGGCGGAGGGAAATTCCTGGCGGCAATTGTTTATCTCAAATAAATGATAAAAAGTTTTACTAAATATAATATATTATTCATATTATGCAAATAAAATGACATGACTAATTTCGAAATATATTATCAATTTTTCAGAAATATACGGTTATAACAAGAGTAAACGTAGAAAGACAACATGCTCTGATAATGTGATATAAAATTGCAGTTTTTATAGACAGTAAAATGCAGTTTTTATGTGCATACCCCCAAATTCCTTTAAAAATGATGCAATTAACAAAGAACACACTGAAAGCAATTTTACTGTAAAAATGAGTTAATGTTCAAAAAAACTTTTGAAAGTTGCTCTAGTGTGAAATATAAATATTGCAGACTTTTCTAGTAATACATGTATTACTTTTTTATGTTAGCAATATGGTAATCACCCACCTGATTCGTTTACTTGTTAGTTTTGTATTGACGAGGGAAGAAGAACGGTCATTTGAACCCAAAAGGAAGTTTTGACCCTTTATGTCAATGTAATACTTCTAAAGGTATAAAATATGTAGCGCAGCACTTTAGAATGCTCTCCCACAAATTGGTCGTCTTTAATAATGTATCTTTCAATTCTTTTCGTCCTTTTTTATTTAATGAACTAATAAAGTTTGTATTTGGTTTCAATATGTAGGATTTGTTTTGACGAATTGACACATTTGTTGTCGAATTTTCGAACTTCACGGTCTTTATTAACAAAAAGTAAAAATTACAAAATACTGTTTTTCACAGAAAATTCTCAATGGAAAGTCCTTACGCAAATGAAAAAAATCAAAAGCTCAAACACATCAAACACAGCAGACCCATCAAACCAATGAATAACAACAGTCATATTCCTGACTTGGTATAGGTAATTTGTTATGGAGAAAATGGTGTATCAAAACTGGTTTTGAAGTTAGCTAGACCTCTCACTTGTGTGACAATCGCATAAAATTTTATTATATACTACCTTAAAAAGGTATTTCTCGCTATGATGATTCTAAAGGCTCAACAATCATTCCAAACAAAAGCTATGAATGATTTGTGAAAAAACACGAACAAAGACAATAACAATCAAAACCAAGGAGTAAACAAAGACTCACAAAACCAAAGGACATTTACATCAACAGTTATAAATAATAAATAAGAAACAACACGAACTGGGAGTGAAATCAGGTGCTCCTGAAGGGTAAGCATTTCCTGCACCGTATACGGCACCCGTCGTGTAATTCTTTGTTAAGTTCGGTAATGAATGAATAAAATTGTGACAGGAAATGGGGAATATGTCAAAGCGACAACAACCCGACCATAGAGCAGACATTATATACATAATATATACAAGTATACATATTTATATAAGCTGTAATTGTAAAATCCTTAAACCGAAGACCTATTTCAAAGGCTCTTAATATTGAAGTGAGTTAATAATTATATTGGTTCCTTCGCCTTGTGATAACTTGTGCATTTTTCATTTCAGAAATATGGCAAATTCATTACTCATTCTCTTTCTCGCGTGTTTTGTTCTCATGATGGCAGTAAGTGTGCAGACGGAAACAACATGTTTCTTTAATGAAAGATGTCGATGTAAAACTTCAAATAAAACATATGTCGAGGTTGATTGTTCACATGCAAAACTAAGGGATATACCTAACCTGCCAAGAAATGTTAGCAGTGTTGATCTTAGTAACAACTATATACATAATATACAGGAACATCATTTTCAGGACAACGATATTTTAACTGAAATAAATCTTTCACTAAATAAATTACACTTTCTGAATAAGGAAATGTTTTGTGGACTGAATAGTGTTTTCAAGCTTAAGTTGAACAATAATAATATTACAAAAACAACGAAAGATGCGTTTTTATATCTACGAACCTTGTCATATTTAGATGTTAAGAAGAATAGTATCAGCTGGAGCAGTCACAACGTTACATTTCCTCCATCTTTACTTACATTGAAGATTGATTACAATTCGTCTCAAGAAAAACTACCGGAAATGCCTCGTTTAGAGACTCTTGACGTATCTGGATCATCTGGGCATTGTTACATAAACATCGTGAAACCGGATACGTTTAGATCTGTGCCAACAATCCATGAATTAGATATATCTGCTTGTAAAGTGAATTACGTGTACAATGGTTCATTTATTTTTATGCGAAATTTATCAATTTTAGATATTTCTTTTAACACATGTTTAAGGTTTGATGGCTTAGAAAATGTGACAATTGACCTTCCATTTACGTCTATTAAAATTTTTAAATTTAATAAAATTCACAAAACATTTCAAATGAATACGAAAGTTTTAAAGCGGCATTTTGTGCACTTAAGAGATACAAATTTGGTAGAAATGCATGGCGATAGTAATAGAATCCAGCTCTTGGAAGATGGAGCTGTACAACAACTTCCATCTTCCATTCGAAAACTCTTTATGTCTGACAATGAATTTTCGTATGGTCAATATTTTTTCGATTTCATAACAATGCAAATTGACTTTGTAAATGTGTCGTTTTTGTTCAGTTCGCGAAGGAATAATGAACGTGAAGAAATATGTGAGCGTCCTGATGAATCATGTTGTAATCAAGAATGCAAACCAATTTATACACCTGCTGAAAGAATATTCCGATTAAACTCTCCTTGGAGAATATTGCCCATTCCTCGAAAACTGAAAACAGCTCTTTACAAAGAATGCTATCTTCGCTATGAAATTCCACAGTTTACAGTTTCCGAAAATATATTAGAACATGTAGATTTAAGTTATAATATTTTCTATTCGTGGATAGGTCCACTTCTTATATTTGATCATGTTAAATTTGTAGATTTATCTAATAACATTTGCTCGAATGTGTCAAAGGTTTTTTTTAAAAGCGTCCCGACTGTGGCAATATTACTCCTACAAAATAATCTACTTGGATTTATTCTTCCGGATGACAATGAAGGGGAGATAATGCAACACATGCCAGCCCTTCAAATCATTAATTTGGCAGAAAATAGAATTCCCAGTTTACCGTATAATTTTTTTAAGACCCAGGTAAATTTGATAGAAATAAATTTAGAAGGAAACATGATGGATAATATTACCTTCCAAATAAACCACATGAAACAGTTGTCACATTTAGATCTTTCCAACAATAGAATTTCTAGTTTAGATGAAAATGCTCGTTGTCATTTAGATGAAGTGTACAAAGGGAAAAACAATTTTTCCATTGATATAAGTGGGAATCCGTTAACATGTAGTTGTGACACAATAGACTTTATTAAGTGGATGTCAACAACAAAAATCAAGATTCACAATAAACATAAAACATCATGTCTGACGTCTCATGGGAACTCTGAATCATTACGGAAACCGAATAGAGTTTTAAAGAAGCTTCAGAAGGAATGTTCGTCGTATTCGTCTTTGATTGTGGGTACAGTAGCATCAATGGTCGTTTTCTTGTTTGTACTAATTTGGGGCATAAGCTACCGTTATAGGTGGCGCTTGCGATATATGTATTACATGGTGAAAAATAAATATCAAGTGCAAAATAAAGGAAACAACGACAATGAAAGCTAGTATGAGTACGATGCTTTTGTATCCTACGATAACAATGATAGATTTTTCGTTCATGAAAAACTTTTGCCTTGTCTCGAACGAGAAGCTGGATTGAAGCTGTGTATCCACAAAAGAGATTTCCTACCTGGAAATGACATTGCAGGAAACATCACATCTGCGATTCACAACAGCCGAAAAGTGGTCATTATGATGTCATATAGTTATCTGGATTCGTATTGGTGTATGTTTGAATACAACATGGCAAAAGTGGAAAGCATTTATTCCAGAAATAAGGAAAACATATTATTTCTAGTATTTCTCGAGCAAATGTCACCAAAAGATTTACCAATGATGGTATATGAATTGATACAATCCAGCTCTTACATCGAATATCCAAACGATGAATTTGGTGACACGGTGTTTTGGAATAAATTAAAGGAAGTTTTATCACAGTAACCATTCTCTCGTCCGATGTTCAACTGCTTTTTTAAATACTTAATATATACATAGTTTAAGGTAATTGCACATATACAAATATTTCATATTCTTATCCATATAAACCTTGTATCAATAGACAGTTACATTTAAGTATAATCATTTATTTTGTGGAACGTTTATTGATTCAAAAAACAATCAAATTATCGTCCAGATGAAGATTTGAGAAACATTTATCATTAATTCAAATAGCCAAAATTCTTTAAATTAATAAACATTTTATTACTTAACATACAATTTCGATTCAAAACGAACATTTTTTTTATAATATTGGTGGAATAGTTACACATAACAGAATAAGAATAAGTTGTAAAGCAAATAAATGCACTGGGTTTAAATGTTGGTTCAGTAATGAAAAATCTTTATGATTTACAAGTAGAATTCTCCAACTATGCATTGATAAACTCTTCTGAACCTTTGCTAAACATTCCTTTGTTTTGGTGTGATGATGGGTTGTATAAAACTAAGAAGTTGTGGTATTAATGCCAATGAGATGGCTATCCAGCCAAGTTACAATGAAGTGAATGTAAACAATTATAGGCAAACGTAGACCATTTAATCAATATATTATGTTTTCAATGCCATTATAATTGATATAATTCCTTTTCTATTTAAACATGTTTTTGTAATATATTTTGTCATGTAATTAGAAGATATAGATAAAAACAAAATGTTGTTCAATATTTGGTAAATTTCAAAATATCATTTTCATTCTTTCTATTTTTGAATGAATATCACAGTTTACATCTGAATCCCGCCTGTTTTGACAGTCTGCTTTGAGGCATTATTAATTGATGTAAAACATAAAACTAACAAACGAAAGGCGATGATACAAAAGGAAGATTCTTTTTCTTCTTTTTTCTTGCTAAGGACTGGATTCTTTAATTAAAAATCTTTCAAAATGTTATAAGTCCATTAAAAATTAGATTAAAAAAGAAGATTAAAACAATTTTCTTTCATTGTCGAAAATATCAGATTCATTTTTATTTGATATTCTGTGGATTCATTATTATCTTTGGATATCTAATTTCGTGGGTGTAGATAGACCATGATTTAACATGAGGTTTACAAAAACCACGAGAGACGAAAATGTAATGCGGTTCATGGTTTAGATACTTTGTCAATATAATAGACTTCAGAGGTCACGAATGTTATCTCAACAGTTGGATATCTGTAATATTGTGTCGTATTTAACTTGATTCAGTGCCGAACGCTGTTATATGATCTTTTTGTTATATGTTTTTATCCTGCAATTGACCTTTTTACTATACAAATACAGGTGTACAGATAACACGAACCGATATTTTTATACAATATAATGTCCTGGTAATTCCATTCTTCCTAGGCTATATATAATATTTTGTAATTATGTATAAGATTATATATGGATGTTGTATTTTGTTCACCATGTCTTGCAAACATTGTACAAAACCCTTGATTTGAGATCAGAGGTCGTGAAATATATATTATAGATTAATATAAATGAAAATAATACAGGAAAATAAGAAACAGTGTACATAGATAAATATATATAATTCGTCTTAACATCAGCTCAACATTGTTAAATCTGTAAATTGGTGGAAGAAAATTTTTTTTTTTGTGTTCGTCGCTGGCAGGGATTCGAATTATACTACGGAGTTATGGCGGAACCAAATCGCCTTGCATTGTGTCCGACGCGTTAGACCACTCGACCACCTAAGCTCCACTATAACTAAGCTTTCGGTGGCCGGGTGTTACCTTTCGTCGTCGCTTTTTTTTTTATCTAGCGTCGTATCACAGTACATGGTATATAAGGCATGAACATAAAACTCTTACAAATCAGCTCAATTATCTATCGTACAGGATCCTACAATAAAAAGCAGGATGTAGTTACAGAAATGATTATATTTTAATTACGTCTGAACCAGTGACAATTCTACGACAAATTTCATCCGTCAAATCCCAAGTGATGGTTTTACAAGACTGAAAACACACTCTGTATATATAATTCGTCTAAACATCAGCTCATCAATGTTAGATCTGTAATTGTTTTTGTTCTTCCCTGGTCGGGACTTGAACTCATGCTACTGAGATATCGTAACACAAATCGCCTTGTATTGTGCCCCACATGCTATTGTATATATGAAAGACTCTGAAACGTGACCTTTCCCCCAAACGTGTCCACATAATGTCACTTAACTGCAAAAAATGTATAAATATAAAAGGACGCCACAGCGTGTCATTTGTATAAACGCCCAAACGTATTCAATCCCATAACGTGTCCATATCAAGATTTTTTTAATTCTACTGGAACTATCTTTCGTGTCAATTTTATAATTACGTAGGGTATTTGAAAATATTTTTTTAAACGTATACTTATTATACTACTTCGTTAAGAAAAATAGAAATAAATTACTTTAGGCAGTATATCTCAGGTAAAAGTGTCCGTTCGGATATATTTTGAATGTAAATGTAAGAAGCCATGCTCAGTTAAATTGTAGATATTAAATCAGATACCTCGTGTAGATGAATTTTAAACTCTGTGCATAAAAACTTTGTAGGATTTATCTCTTTCATTGTACTATATATAATTTTATATACATTTTATTTTGACCGAAGCATTCCGTAGAATCCATATAAGAGTTAAATCGCCCTTCTATTTTTCAAATAAACGACACAATAGATATTGATCATTGCTATAAATTCATATTCATACATGATAAATCTTTTGAATTATTTGCATTATGTCATCAGATGGACAAAAATACAAGTGGACGTGGCCGGGTTCTTGTACATCCCAACAACAAAATGACACTAGGAACAAATCTGAGAGTACTCGCAGTTATCTGACAGCTAGATCAAAGCGCCACTAACAACTAATAAAAAAAAAGCATGCATCTAAGACTCATTTATCAATCCGTACACTTCAAACATCCAATGAATTTAGTGTAAAGACGTCATAAACATTCATTTTTTGTTAAATGTTGAAAGACATTCAATTGGTGTCTAAATAATTGGTTTTCAAATCTAATCATAATAGATTACAACTTAATGTCAGTCGTTGTTTGTCTAGATTTCATCACCTTTACAATAAATAAAATTATAAAACATGTGTCAGTAGTACACGGATGTCCCAATCACACTAACATTATCACTTTTTATGCTCAGTGGAACATGAAATAATAGTGAAAGTCTTATTTTCCATTAAAATTAGAAAGAGCATGTCATAATGAACATGTCATTAAAGATTGCATATTTTAGCATATTTGAGTCACTGATAAGGTCTTTGCATCGGAACTAAACACATTTATTCTAAAAACAGTTGTTGGCATGACACGGGTTATGTTCTTCTCATATATGTTATGATGGTATGATACTAAACCCCTAACGGGAAGGATTGTGCCTGATGTTCATATGATGAAATCATAATCTTTCAGTCAGTTTAATTGAAGTCTGGAGCTGGCATGTCAGTTAACTGCTAGTAGTCTGTTGTTATGTATGTATTATTGTCATTTTGTTTATTTTCTTTGGTTACATCTTCTGACATCAGACTCGGACTTCTCTTGAACTGAATTTTAATGTGCGTATTGTTATGCGTTTACTTTTCTACATTGGTTAGAGATATAGGGGGAGGGTTGAGATCTCACAAACATGTTTAACCCCGCCGCATTTTTGCGCCTGTCCCAAGTCAGGAGCCTCTGGCCTTTGTTAGTCTTGTATTATTTTAATTTTAGTTTCTTGTGTACAATTTGGAAATTAGTATGGCGTTCATTATCACTGGACTAGTATATATTTGTTTAGGGGCCAGCTGAAGGACGCCTCCGGGTGCGGGAATTTCTCGCTACATTGAAGACCTGTTGGTGACCCTCTGCTGTTGTTTTTTATTTGGTCGGGTTGTTGTCTCTTTGACACATTCCCCATTTCCATTCTCAATTTTATGTGTACTAAGTTTCAAGTTGATAGGACCAAAACCTGTTACCAAAAACTTTAACTTGAAGCGGGACAGACGGGTGGACAAACAGACGGACGAACGAACGAACGAACGGACGCACAGACCACAAACATAATGCCCATAAACATAGAAACATGTGATACATAACACTTTAAACTTCAATCTACAATGCAAAACCTTACTTTCAACATAGAGGTGTCTAATTGATTATCATACATAACACATTCGACGAATCAAAATAAATCGTTCATAAGGAAGGTGGAAGTTGTAAACATCACGTGGACATTTGTTTATTTACAAGTAAAATTAATTCTTCAAATAGTTTTTTTTTATCTAATTCTTAAGGAAATGATCTATCCCTACTACTTTATATATGTATGGCAAACGCGACGGACCAGATCAAAATCAGTAATCTATTTGCAACCTAACATCCTACCGAAAGAATAGAATTTTTAGAAAATGTCAAAGGTAAAGAAAATTTAGCAAAATGCATATTTGGAAATAAGATGTCTTAATGAGAAAAACGTTGTATTGCATAGTAGACTTTGAGACCCTATATTGAATCCGGGTGAATGCTTTTGTATTACGGCTGCATTGCGTAACAATGCCCACACTTTAGATAGTCATGATTCCCTTTTCGTGTAAATCAAATGTATTAATTTCCATCAGATTTCTGTAAAATATATAATGATCTGTAACTTATTTCAACTGGATAGGCCATTTTTATTTTTATGGAGATTTTGATTATCATACCCGGAAATTCAAAAACGATCCTTGTAAACTTGCCGATCCTTTAAATAAAATTAATCAAAAAGGTTACCATTCAACACTACATAAAATCTTTGAATATTATGTCAAGTGGTATTATTATTGATCTTGTTATCTGTAAATTAAAAGCAAACCAATATTATTGTTATTAACATTTTCGAAAATATGCACTTTAATGAATCTACTATCTGTCGATTGCTGTATTTTGACATTGCACAATGTCATGTTTTTCGCTGTCTGTTTAAGACGTCTCTACACTAAATCAATTAAATTGTGGATGTTTATTGATTGATTATTTAGCCTTAGATGCATGAATTTTATGGCTGACTGTGCAGAATTGGCTTTGCACATTGGCGAAGGCCGAATAGCTGTTAATTTCTGTGTCATTTGGTCTCTTGTAAAGAGATCTCTCAGCAACAATAGTACCACATCTTCTTTTTTATATGATTTTTAACTGTTCATTGCTGCAAAACTTATAAAGCATGACATAAATATATTACAACAGTTTATTAGTTAGCAGCGACACATGAGAAGAAAATGGTTATTGCGATAAAACTTCTCTCAGTCTATTCCAAAACACTGTATCGCCATATTCATCGTTCGGATATTCGATGTAAGAGCTAGATTGAACTAGCTCTAAAACCATCATTGGTAAAACTTTCGGGGCCATTTGCTCAAGAAATACTAGAAATAATATGTTTTCCTTATTTCTCGAATAAATGCTTTCCACTTTTGCCATGTTGTATTCAAACATACACCAATACGAATCCAGATAATTATGTGACATAACAATAACCACTTTTCGGCTGTTGTGAATTGCAGATGTGATATTTCCCGCAATGTCATTTCCAGGTAGAAAATCTCGTTTATGGATACACAGCTTCAATCCAGCTTCGTGTTCTAGAAAATGTAGCAGTTTTTCGTGAACGAAACCTCGATCTTTGTTTTCGTATGATATAAAAGCATCGTACTCATATTGGTTGGCATCGTCGGGTTTTCCTTTATTTTGCACTTGATATTTATGTTTTACCATGTAATACATGTATCGCAAGCGCCACCTATTGCGATAAGCCATGCCCCAAATTAGAACAAACAGAAAAACGACCAATGATGCTGCAGTGCCAACAATTAATGACGAATACGACGAACATTCTAACTGAAGCTTTTCGTAAACTGACTTCCCTAACGATTCCCGGTTTCCGCTATCCCTTTCACAGTACGTTTTGTTTTCATTATCAATCTTTAATTTCGTCGTTGTTATCCATTTAATAAAATCCTTTGTGCCGCAAGTGCATTTCAACGGATTCCCACTTAAATCTATTGCAAACTTGTTATTCATCTTATACACATCTTCTAATTGAGCATTTTCGTCTAAACTGAAAATTCTGTTGTTAGATAAGTTCAAATTTGTTAAATTTTTCATATGATTAATTTGAAAGGACATATTATCCATCATATTTTCTCCTAAATTAATGTCTTTCAAATTCAACTGAGATTTGAAAAAAATGTATGGTAAGCTAGTGATTCTATTTTGTGTAAAATTGACGAATTGAAGACTTGGAATATGCTGCATTATTTTTCCACCTGTGTCCTCGGGCAGTATGAATCCAAGTAGATTATTTTGTAAGAGTAATGTTTTCAAATTCGGGAAGCTTTTAAAAAAAACATTTGACACATTCGAGCACAAGTTATCAGACAAATCTAAATGATAGAGGTGTTTAAACGTTAGTAGTGGACCTGTCCATGAATAGAAAATGTTACGACTCAAATCTGCATATTCTAGCATATTATTAGAAACATATGCTTCTTGAAGTTCATATCGAAGATTGCATCCTCTGTAATGAAATACTTTTAGTCTCATAGGAACAGGTAAAACCGGTAAATATAAATTAGATATGGTTTTATCGGGATATTTTTTTTGTTCGCAGACCTGATTACAACACGATTGTTCAGAATGTTCGCAATTTTCTTTTTTTTTCAATATCGAATCTTGAATTAAATAAAAATGACACGTTTACAAATTCAGCTTGCACAACTATTGAATCGTATAAATATTCTCCATACGACAATTCATTGTCAGACAAAAAGATTTTTTTGATAGTAATTGGAAGCTCCTGTAATGTTCCCTTTTCTATGAGCTGTATCTTATTACTATCTGCATGCAGTTCCGTTAACTTTGTTTGTTTTAAATGCATAAGATGACGCTTTAGCACTTTCGTATTCATTTCAAATGTTTTATGAATTTTATTAAATTTCAGAACTTTAATCGACGTGAATGGAAGGTCAATTGTCATATTTTCCAAACCATCAAACTTAAGACATGTGTTAAATGAAAGATTTAAAATTGATAAATTTCTCATAAAACTAAATGAACCATTGTACACGTAATTCACTTTACAAGCAGAAATATCTAATTCATGTATTTTTGATACAGATCTAAACGTATTCGGTTTCACGGTGTGTATGTAGCAGTTACCAGATGATCCAGAGACGTCTAGATACTCTAAATGAGGCATTTCAGGGAGGTTTTCATGAGAGACATTATAATCAATCTTCAATGTAAGTAAAGATGGAGGAAATGTAACGTTGTGATTGCTCCAACTAATATTATTCTTCTTAACATCTAAGTATGATAGTGTTCGTAGATATAAAAACACATCTTTTGTTGTTTTTGAAATAAGGTTATTGTTTATCACAAGTTTTAAAACACTATTCAGACCATAAAACATTTTCTTTGTAAGAAAGTGTAATTTGTTTTCGGAAAGGTTTATTTTCCTTAAAATATTGTTATCCTTAAAATGTTGTTCCGGTATATCAGATATATTGTTGTAACTTAAATCAACACTGCTTACGTTTCCTGGCAGTTTCGGGATATAACTTAAGCTTAGTTTTGAACAATCGACATCGACATACGTTTCATTTATAGTTTTACATCGACATTTGGCATTGAAGTAACACGTGGTTTTCAACTGCCCGTTTACTTCCGTTCGTAGCATAAAATATACGAGAATATGAATAAGCTCTGTATTTACCATTTTTCTGAAATGAAAAAAAATATATAAACTATAATCAAAATAATGAAGATGTTTAATGAATTTATCAAACGTTGTGCCTATGAAATAGTCCTTCTTTCTGAAATTACACAATCAAAGCTTGAACAAATATATGACTGTTGTCCTGTGACTTTTACATATAAAATAGCCTTAAATTACAATTTTATTTTTTATTGTTTTCTTTATAACCTTATACATATAAAAAAATCTGGAAAAAGAACAATGAATATTATTACCATGTACACCGTGTATAACGCCACTTACGGGTTGTCGGCGTGGCGGTTTTGAAGCGGAGAAAAACGATCATGGTAAGTTCAAGTGTCAAAACTAATTTTTTTTAGAATGTTAGTACCAATAATATATTGCCCGGAAGAAACCGAACCGTAATCAGTTTCCTGCAAATAGAAGTTGACGTTTTTAGTGACTTGTTTTCTCAAACACCTCTCCCTTGTTTTCCGTATTACAGATTTCGAAGCTTCATATGCAATTTCAAGAACAAATACTACTTTTGACGATTTTCCTGTATGATTTAGTTCGTGTTGTTTCTTATCTATTATTTATAACTGTTGATGTAAATGTCTTTTGGTTTTTTGAGTCTTTGTTTACTCCTTGGGTTTTTTTTATCGTCTTATATATAGTATAACCTAGTAATTGTTTACTAAGAAGTTGTCATTTAGTTAAATTCTATAATATGAATTCATTTCTATATAAATCATATAGGAAAAAATCGTCAAATGTAAAATATTATCCTGAAACTTGCATATGAAGCCTAAAAATCTGTAACACGAAAAAACTAGGGAAAAGTGTTTGAGAAAAAAGACCACTGAAAACGTCTACTTCTGTTTGCAGGGAACGGATAATGGTTCGGTTCCTTCCGTTCAATATATCATTTGGTAATAACAATTCTCAAAAAAGACATGTTGATACTTGAACTTGTCGTGGTCGTTTTTCTCCGCTTGGAAACCGCCACCCCGGTTCAGGCATAGCCGACACCCACATGTGGCGTTCTGCACGGTGATATATGACATAAATAATCTGTCTAATTGAGGAATAATTCATCAGGGCTTAAATCTATATTGATTGTAACACGGGTAGAGTCTTTATGGTGAATATTTTACCACGAACTACAGCGAGGGATAAACTATCAGCATAACGAGCAAACTCGTTGTAAAAATAAGTATGAATTCAAGCCCTATTTATTATTGTTACTGATAAAGGTAAAATATGTCAATTCTTTTCAACCGAAGCGCTATAGGTGAATGATTATACTTGAGTTCTGTAAACAAACGCACTCTAACATTGACGCAAACTGATCTAGTGACATGCTATTTACAATTGCGTATTTAGTTAGGTTTGGATGAATTTAAATGATGATTTTACTTATATGTAAAACAAATAAACGGATTTTAAAGTCATATGAAACGAGTGACTGGTGAAAAATAATGTTTATCCAATTTTTGAACCAATGCATGTATATATCATAAACTTAAGTCTTCTGTTCACGATTTTATTATTATTTACACAAATATATCGTGTAATCGTCAATTTTTTTCTCTCTGTCTGTTATGATTTAACAAATATGTCAGCTCGTTGAATGATGTGTTTTTACTCCGAAGTTTACCGATTGTCACCTTATAATAAACAATCAACAAAAAAGCATGAATATTGAGCACGTGTTTAACATGTACAATCAGATATTTGTTTATTTCAGTGATAGACCCATGCGTATTGCGATCACCAGATTTTTACGAGCAGGTTCACGCTAAGGTCACTCTGCATACGGAAAAAATGTCGGCGAATTGCTTCCTGGAAGAAGGAATTAAACTTTTTCTAAATGTGGACAAATAAAAGAATTTTCTTCCAAAAAAGTATATGTACATAAGTTTAATAATGAAAACTGTCCAATTTGTCATAAAAAAACATATGCATCATTTTTTTTAATTTGATGTTTCATATGACTTTAACACATTTGATCATTGTTTGTTTGTTGTGATGATTTTCGATTTCACAATCGTGCATAAAAGATTTATATTCTTAGTCATCGTCAATGACGTCGGGTAGCTCATTCATAAAAAAAAAGCATATCACTTTGGAGTATGACCAGAACAGCACAAACAGTTTTTTTTTTTTTACATTTTACCACATGTGTGTCCTTAAAGCGTTTAAAGAGCATCATATTAGAATTCTTTATCGATTTTAGTTAACAGTATTGCATCAAGGTTTTGCGACACGAATATACCATGTGGATGAATCGTTATTAAATAAATGTCTTTATTTAACATGCCGTTAGTTGATGTAATGCTCGTGAGGATAGGAAAGCGATACATTTTAACTTTTGTATTTCAACATTAATATAAGAATGTAATTCAACCGAACGCTAAGTGATGGTGTAGAATTTTTGTTGAAAGGTACAATATGAAATATGAGCTACAATAAAACCTTGTTTTTCACTAAAATTCTCATTTGACTTCCGGATCGTTATTATAATATTATAAGAGTTAGTATGCACAATGAATTGTTTGTTTTGTATTATCAAAGAAAATTACGGTTTTCGATATTTTCCTCTTTCAGTTTTGTTTATTTCCGTAATTAAAATATATATTAAGTGTCATCTACAAAGGAGGAAGCCCAGTAAGACCCCTTTTTTGGCCCCAAAAAATAGCAGTTTTACAAAATTGTTTAAAATGAAAATTTTAAGTTATTCATTGGAAAGTAGAAAGCTTCTGCTACATAATTATGGGCTGTTTTTGACAATACAATGAACATATATCGGGTACTAGAATCATTCAGTCATGCTAAATTACTGAAATCTTCCCTATTTTAACAGTTTAGTTAAATTTTAGACGGTTTCCGTCTGAAATGAAAATGGCCGCATTCGTGTTCATTCTTAATTGAAATGCAAGTTGTATTTAATGATAATACATAACATACATAAAGATTGAGGATGAACACGGATGCGGCCATTTTCATTTTTGACAAAAACCATCTGAAAAGTGACATGTTTTGGCATATTTGATAGATTTTTTATATTTAAGCTTGAATCGGAGCGTTTTTAATTACTTAATGAGTTACAATCTTTCACATAAACTAATTGAATCAACTGAAATACACACTTTTAAGTGTTTAAAAAGTGTCCAAAATCTTTCGTCAGATGAACCTGAAATTTGAGGCCAATATGGCCAGTACTGGACCTACACCTTTAAATAAATAATGAAAAAAAAAAACAGGTTATGTCATAAGAAAGTAGGACTAGCAGGACTACTATAAGAATCGAACAGGAAAAATTATTTACAAGGCAAAGAATTATCGTAATCAGCTGAAAAGTTTCATTGTCTTTAAAATCGTTATGTATGTATACAATGATGTATGCGAAATTAGCACATTCCTTTCAACATTTAGATTGTGTGACTACATGCGAGAACCAATTTTGAAAATTACCGCTCTGTCTGTTTCTATGCAAAACGCCTAACAAGTAAATATGTTGACGTTTTTTATTTGATTATTTCTAATTTTAATAGGACAATTGAAGTTATTATCAAATCAACGTATATATACATACGTTTTTCAAAGATCTTACTGTAACTTTTTACAAATTATTATATATATATAACAAAACGTTTCATTTTGTAATACAAAGCTTTCTATGCCAAATTAACAACTATCCCCTTTGTCTTGGCAGTATTTAATATCTGCCTTTTATTTCAAAATTGAAGTATCAAAGTTTCCTTTTTTAAAACTAGAATTAAAATTAATCTTGCTTAACTCTACTTACCTAAATGGGTATTTTGTACACCTCATATATGATGTAATAATGATTGACTTCCCGTTAACAACTGGGTTTAAACGAACAGAATGCTATCCTTGTTGTTTTGCTGAACCGTGAAATCACGTTAACAGTAGTCGGAGCATTGTACCAATCATCAACCGATCATTAATGTTATGTAGTACTAATTATTTACACTTATATTTCTATCACAAAAGAAAACAATCTTTGTATCAAAACTCCTAGCAATGACACTGGTATTGAGAGAATGTAATCTATTAAGTGAAAGGTTTATTTCAGTTAAGATATCGTTGTCTTTAAAATGATGTTCCGGTATATTATGTATATAAAGTTAAAGATGATTGTTCAGAATTGTACGTTTAATAATTTCATTTGCCGACATGATTGCAGATAAAAAAAAAAGTCGTAAATAAACAAAAAACAAAAAACAAATATGAGAGAATACATGTGCATTTAATAATTTTATGCCTTAACGTGCAGTAAAAAAATATATTACTACTTAACCCTAACATACTTTTTGGCTTAATGCGAGTTGATAAGTTTACAGTGTTGCTCCTAAATGATGAGCGTTTGGAATACATCAGAATTGTGTATGTTTAATAATTTTCTAGCTTAATTTCTGCATAAAATTATCAGAGTAACAAATACTATTGTTTGTTACAAATCATATATGACATCTGAGTTTATTACTTTTACTTTTAAAATACATAAATAAAAGTTTGTCTAAATACTCGAGTTACGGTCATCATCCAAAATACTATAGTTGAATTTACGACCATCACACATTTAAATAAAATTAACGGTACCAATTTTCTTGCACCAGATGCGCATTTCGACAATACATGTCTCTTCAGTGATGCTCGTGGCCAAAATATTTGAAATCCAAAGCTTATATAAAAGATGAAGAGCTATAATCCAAAAGGTCCAAAAACTATAGCCAAATCCGTGAAAGGAATCAGAGCTTTGCATGAGGGAGATACATTCCTTAATTTATAATAATTCTATCATTTTGTAACAGTAAATTTTACGACCATCATGCTCGAATTTTTTAATGACTATTTTACGAAAATTGGAATGATTTTGTCTATCAAATTTGGTTGGAGCCTCTGGTCTTTGTTAGTCTTGTATTATTTTAATTTTAGTTTCTTGTGTACAATTTGGAAATTAGTATGGCGTCCATTATCACTGAACTAGTATATATTTGTTTAGGGGCCAGTTGAAGGACGCCTCCGGGTGCGGGAATTTCTCGTTACATTGAGGACCTGTTGGTGACCTTCTGCTGTTGTTTTTTCTATGGTCGGGTTGTTGTCTCTTTGATACATTCCCCATTTCCATTCTCAATTTTAATTTTATTTCAATATCAACGCACTCAGGGTTAGTGTATATGAGATAAGAGGTTTAGCTCAAATGAACTTTTTACTGCACAAAAAATCGGAAAAGAAAAACTTATACCTAGAGTTGTCTCCCATATCCTAGATGGTCGTAACTTTTAGTTACGACCATCCGCTTACCACCAGTGGTTATATGATCTTTTTGTTATATGTTTTTATCCTGCAATTTGCCTTTTTACTATACAAATACAGGTGTACAAATAACACGAACCTATATTTTTATACAATATAATGTCCTGATAATTTCATTCTTCCTAGACTATTTATGAATTTTTGCAATCATTTATAAGTTTATATATGAATGTTGTATTTTTTTTTTACCCGGTCTTGCAAACATGGTACAAAACCATTGAAAATTGAGATCAGAGGTTGTGAAAGTTATACTATAGATTAATATAAATAAAAACAACTTGTGAAAAAAAACAAAAAAAAATACAGGACAATAGAAAAACAGTCTATATAAATAAATATTTATAATTCGTCCTAACATCATCCCAATATAGTTACATCTGTTAATTGGCGAAAGGATTTTTTTTTTGTTCGTCCCTGGCCGGGATTCGAATACTACTGAGATATGGTGGAACCAAGTCTCCTTGCATTGTATCCATTTTATTATTTAAATACGTAGGTTATTTGTTAATTGTTTTTTTTTTAAACGTTTATTCATTATACTACTCCATCAGGAAAAATAGAAATAAATTACTTTCGGGAGTATTACCCTGGTAAATGTGTCCGTTCAGACATATTTTGAATGTAAATGTAAGCAGCCATGCACATTAAAATTGTAGATATTAAATCAGAAACCTCATGTAGATGAATGTCTTATTCTCTGCGCGTAAAAAAAACTGTGTAGAATTTATCTTTTTCATTGTGCCATCAGTTGTATTTTGGAAGCTAACATTTTTTGAAACTTTTATTTAAAACGGCCTCTATTAAATAACAAATATTAAAGTAGTTTCTTTAAGAAGTCATTACATATCGGTCTTCACTCGCTCTTAAATTTGCTAGATGAAAATCCCATTTAGTGTAATCCAGAATAACCGTAAAAATGTAGGCCCAATCAAAAATCCCGGTATGAAAATAGAACCTAAAATAATTTAGTGATGCTCAAAACCTAGAATTTGTTTATTTAAGGAGCTTTTAAAATACCAGAACTGTTGTCAAAATTTGTACGTTCACTCTTAATGAGCATGAAATACTTACAACTGGACAATGAGCATATTTAAGTCAAAAACACGTTTCGGCGAATAACAATTATCGGACACGTTTGGTGGTTATAAAATCGGACAGTCTTGGGCAGACTTGAGTATTACGGATACGTTTGGGGGAATCGGACACGTTTGGAGGGAAGAACATGTTTGAGAGTGTTACATATATGTACTAAGGGCAAGACATCGCATGACAACAAAGGGTTAATTGTGACTCTATTGGTGTGTACACGAGGGCTTAAATGTTACAATGTATGTTTCTTCGTACACCAAACATTATGGCAAAACATGGCAACAAAAATAACTACATATAACAATCAGCTGTGTACCCTGTTTCGTCTTCGCCTGCCTCTTTTCTTTCCATTCTAAATTACAATGCAACATCTGCTTGCATCTGAGATAGTCCCGGCCGTCGATTGCTGATGGCGCCAAATTTGATAGTGCAAAGTCTACTGCAGTCGGTATAGAAGACAATGCAAACTGTCAGAACAGTACTCTAGGCCAGACTACGTCATCTCCTAATGTGTTATTGCCTAAAGCAAGTCTATGACGGGCGTTTGTGGCCGTTGATAGGTAAAATTTCTTGTTAGTAGGTTTTTTAATTAGTGTGAAAAAAACACCTAAAATTTGACAACAATAATAATTATGAATAAACTGCAGATACCATCTGATTGATTTTTGGTTTAATGTTGGAAGACATTCAATATTTATCTACACAATTGGTTTTCAATTTTATTCAAAATAGATTACAACTTGATATTAGTCGTTGTTTGATGCGGGACAGATGGGCGGACGAACGGACGGAAGAACGAACAAACGATTGAACGGACGCACAGACCAGAAACATAATGCCCATAAATGGGGCATAAAAACATGTGATATATCACACTCCAAACTTCAATCTAGAATGCAAAACCTATCTTTCAACTAAAGGTGTCTAATTGATTATCATACATAACACATTCGACGAATCATAATAAATTCCTCATAAGGAAGGAGGAAGTTGTAAACATCCCGTGGACATTTGTTCATTTACAAGTAAAATTAATTTTTTAAATAGTCTTTTTTATTTAATTCTAAAGAAAATGATGTAAACCGACTTCTATGGTATGTATGGCAAACGCGACGAACCAGATCAAAATCAGTAATCTATTTGCAACCTAACATCCTACCAAAACAATATATTTTTTAGAAGATATCAAAGGTATAGAAAATTTAGCAAAATGCATATTTGAAAAATAAGATGTCTAAATGAGAAAAACGTTGTATTGCAGAGTAGACTACGAGACCCTATATTGAAACCGGGAGAGTGGTTTTGCATCTGAACTCATTTTTCGGCTGCTTTTCGTAACAATACCCACACTTTAGACAGTCATGATTCTCTTTTCGTGTAAATCAAGTTGTATTAATGTCCATCTGATTTCTGTAAAATATATAATGATCTGTAACTTATTTCAAACTGGATAGGCCATCTTTATTTGTACGGTGATTTTGATTATCGTACCTGGAAATTTAAAAACGATCCTTGTAAACTTGCCGATCCTTTAAATAAACTTATTCAAAAAAGTTACTTATTCAACACTTCATAAGATCTTTGAATATTGTGTCAATTGGTATTATTATTGATCTTGTTTTTTGTAAATCAAAAGCATACTAAATATTATTGTTATTTACATTTTTGAAAATATGCACTTTCATGAATCTACAATCTGTCGATTCCTGTATTTTGACATTGCACAATGTCATGTTTTTCATTGTCTGTTTAAGACGTCTTTACACTAAATCCATTAAATTGTGGATGTTTACTGATTGATTATTTAGTCTTAGATGCATGATTTATATAGTTGACTATGCGGTATGGGCTTTGCTCATTGCCGAAGTCCGAATAGCTATTAATGTCTGTGTCATTTAGTCTCTTGTAAAGAGTTGTATCACTAACTATAGTACCACATCTTATTTTTTGTATATAATTTAATTGGACATTGCTGAGAAACTTATAAAGCATGACATAAATATACATGTGAAAATACCTCACAACAGTTTATTAGTTAGCAGCGACACATGAACAGAAAATGGTTACTGCGATAAAACTTCTCTCAGTCTATCCCCAAAACACTGTATCGCCAAATTCATTGTTCGAATATTCGATGTAAGAGCTGGATTGAACTAACTCTAAAACCATCATTGGTAATTCTTTTGGTGCCATTTGCTCTAGAAATACTAAAAATAATATGTTTTCCTTATTTCTGGAATAAATACTTTCCACTTTCGCCATGTTGTATTCAAACATACACCAATACGAATCCAGATAATTATGTGACATAACAATAACCACTTTACGGCTGTTATGAATTGCCGATGTGATGTTTGCTGCAATGTCATTTCCAGGTAGGAAATCTCTTTTGTGGATACACAGTTTCAATCCAGCTTCGCGTTCTAGACAAGGCAAAAGTTTGTCATGAAGGAAAAATCTATCATTGTTATCGTAGGATATAAAAGCATCGTACTTATAATGGTTGTCATTATCCGGTTTTTCTTTATTTTGGGCTTGATATTTACTTTTTACCATGTAATACATATATCGCAAACGCCACCTATTGCGGTAACCTATGCCCCAAATTAAAACAATCAGAAAAACAACCAATGATGCAATTGTGCCAACAATCAAAGACGAATACGACGAGCATTCCAACTTAAGCTTCTCATAAATTCTATTTGATTTCCATAGTGATTTTTGGATTCCATTAGACATCAGACAGTAGGTTTTGTTTATGCTGTGAAATTTGATTTGCGTTATTGACATCCATTTCACAAATTCTGTTGCATCGCAATTGTATTTTAACGGATTCCCACTTATATCAATGGTCAAATTGTTTTTCATTTGGAAAACTTCTTCCAGATGATCACGAGCATGTTCATCTAGACTAGAAATTCTGTTATTTGAAAGGTCTAAATTTGATAATTGTTTCATGTGATTTATTTGGAAGGATATGTTTTCCATCATATTTCCTCCTAATTTAATGTCTATCAAATTCACCTGAGACTTAAAAAAATTATATGGTAAACTTGGAATCCTATTTTCTGCAAAATTCACAAATTGAAGGACAGGCATATGCTGCATTATTTCCCCTTCCGTGTCATCGGGCAGAACAAATCCTAGTAGTTTATTTTGTGCGAGTAATGTTGTCACATTCGGAACGCTTTTAAAAAATACCTTTAACACATTTGAGCATATGTTATTTGACAAATCTAAAAAATGCAAATGATTGAATGTTAAAAGAGGACCTATCCATGAATAGAAAATATTATGACTTAAATCTACATACTCTACTATATTCTCAGAAACTGTATACTGTGGTATTTCATACCGAAGAAAGCCGTCTTTGTAAAGAGCTGTTTTCAGGTTTCGAGGAATTGGCAACACTTTCAAAGAATTGATAAATAGGGATATTGTTTTATCTGGTGTATGAATTTGTTCACAAAGCTGATTACAACATGATTTATCATGATGCTCGCATTTTTCTTCTTCTCCGTTGTTACTTCGAGAATTGAACAGAAACGACGCATTCACAAATTCAACTTGCATAGTAATAAATTCGGAAACATATTGTCCATACGTAAATTCATTGTCGGACACAAAGAGTCTACGAATGGAAGAGGGAAGTTGTCGTACAGCTCCAGCTTCTATGAGCTGGATTCTATTACTGTCGCCATGTATTTTTTCCAACTTTGTATATTTCAAGTGCGATAAATGTTGTATCAAAACTTTTGTATTCATTTGAAATGTTTTATGAATTTTATTGAATTTCAGAATTTTGATAGACGTGAATGGAAGTTCAATTGTTACATTTTGTAATCCATCAAACTTAAGACATGTGTTAAAAGATACATCTAAAGTTGATAAGTTTCTCATAAATCTAAATGAACCATTGTATACGTAATTCAATTTACAAGCAGAAATATCTAATTCATATATTGATGGTACAAATCTAAAGGTGTCCGGTTTCACGATGTGCATGTACCAGTCCCCAGATGTTCCAGAGACGTCCAGAGTCTGTAAATGAGGCATTTCATGGAAGTTTTCTTGAGACGAATTGTAATCAATCTTCAATGTGAGTAAAGATGGAGGAAATGTAACGTTGGGATTGCTCCAGCTAATATTATTCCTCTTAACATCTAAGTATGATAATGATCGTAGATATAAAAACACATCTTTGGTTGTTTTTATAATATTATTATTGTTTATCTGAAGCTTTGAAACACTGTCCAGCCCAGAAAACATTTCTTTTTTTAGAAAGTGTAATTTGTTTTGTGAAAGGTTAATTTCACGTAAAGCATTGTTATCCTCAAAATGATATTCCGATATATCAGATATATTGTTGTAACTTAAATCAACACTGCTTACGTTTCCTGGCAGTTTCGGGATATAATTTAAGCTTAGTTTTGAACAGTCAACCTCGACATACGTTTCATTTATAGTTTTACATCGACATTTGGCATTGAAGTAACACGTGGTTTTCAACTGTCCGTTTACTTCCATCATCAGAATAAAACACGCAACAAGGAGAGTAAGTTGTGTATTTGTCATATTTCTGAAATGAAATAGTACATTGATTATCACTAAAAGAAAAGGGTAATATATATGTAATGAATTTACTTGAATATTTGGAGCCTTTAAAATAGTACATTACACAATCACAGCTAATACACATATACTTTAATTAGAAATTTGGAGCAAATTACTTAAAATCCTTATTAAATTATTTCATTCTTATAACGATCTTGTCTTTAAATATGAGTTGTGTCTTTAGAATCCGCATTACAAGATACCATATACTTTTAATGTTGGTTTGTTGATTTAGACCGAAAATTTCGACATTTCGACATTCAATTTTTTACGTGATGCTCGAAGCCTAAACATTTAAACATACAAACTCAGTCATTTGATATAATCGAAAAGGACGCAAAGAATAGGTGTAAAATTGATAAATAGAAATACATAATCAAAAATCGGAATTTGTGAGAAATATATATATTGATTGGTAACACTGAAGTCATGTGCTTCGTATTTTCTACCTATAGATTTACATCAACATTTACGGCTAATGTTACATTAGGTATTCAAATAACCGTTTACTTTCTTCGTCAATAAAAACAAAGAAGTAAACAAATCAGCTGTGTTATTATCATATTTCTGAAATAAAATGTTACACGTAAACTTTCGAGAAAAGGAAGGGAACTTCTCCACTATTTTTATTTCACTTGTGCAACTTTCTAAAGTTTGTTAAATATTATCTGATTTTTACAGTAAAATCGCTGTCATTGTGTTCTATGATTATTGAAACAATATATATAGGGAGTTTGGGGGGTACTAACAAAGAAGACAGAACTTGACAATCTGCCAAAATGCAATTCATATTAAACTACAATTTTTTTCTAAAAAAAAACAAGTAAAACATCCATACAACCGTTTTGTTTTTTTTTATTTGTAGAAGTTGGAATTCCGTTATTGCAATGAATGTCAAACACGAAATATATAATTAAAAGAACTACAAGAATTCCTTATAATATTACCTTGAAAAAAACTTTGAGTTAAAAGATTTAAACTAGAAAAAAATGTAAGAAATAGTAAAAGTTAGTTTGGAGGTTCAACTCTTACTAAGAAAGTGATTTGGGATCTTGTGAGACTCTTTTTTTGTTTCGTATGTATACACGTATGAACGGATTGATTACATATTTCTAAAAAAAAAGTCATGATTTCTTTTCAAACTTGAGATTTGCATAAATGCTCCAAAAAAACACTTTTATATATTAATATTACAAATTGACCAAACTATAAAACAATAATACTTTCAACAAATATTCTTCTAAGGAGTTGAGAAACAAAATTTATAGACGGCACTTCAAAGTTTGCTGATTCGGATAATTTAAAAAAAAAAGTAGGTTAAGGCTCCATAGCTATTCAATATCTTTACCCAAACTATCTATTGGTTTGAAATATTTCCTAAATATATATGACGATATTTTTTCTTGTTATTTTAAAATTAGAGCCGAAGTTGCATTTCAATATTTGAGTTTTCTAAAGTCAGACATAATGTTGTCTTTTTATTTTAGATCTTAAATAACCATCAAGAATTTCTCTCCGCCGTGGTAACTTTATGTAATTCTATTGTATAGGTTTCAAACTAGACTATTACATATTAAGATTACCAATTTCGAGTGATTTTAAGTGTGTATATACATAAGACGATTTGTTATGAGTGCTAACGCGACAACTCTATATCCAAGTCAAAATATATAAAACATTATGTTATAGGCCTTTAACACGGACCTTTTGCTCTCACCGAACAGCAACCTTAAATCAAATACTATAATTTCTTTTTATGACAAAAATATTATTTGAATTACATCAGGTTCAGAAAACAATGGGGTTTTCTTATACATCCCAAAAGGGATACGGGAATTTTAAGTACAGAAAATGATATCGGAGTAATAGAGTACGGGAATACAAAAAAATCAGTAACTGGTTTTCTCTGTAGATTTTGAAAAGGTTATGATTTTCTATTAGAAGAAAATCCAGGTACAATTTTTTGTTGGTAAAATCTTGTTTAAAATACATTAACTTTATTCAAAATTTCAAAATATCATATGTTTTTAAGTACTTACAGCAAATGACAGACTAAAATCCCACTCAATACAATACTGATCGATATAGGTTAAAACATTTAAAGTGTATAAAGCTCAGGTATGATTTATTTGATGACGTAAACATCTATGTTCTGCACCGAAAAAGAAACAACCATCATCAATCAGGGAATCGCAAACACATTGAGTTTTTAAATTTGCAACAAAGAAATTTATCATTAACCTAAGTCCATAAATAATACTCCTTGGTATATGCAGCATGTTGTTAAATGTTCAGCTGACAAACTAATTACAGAATCATTTAAACTATATAACATAGGTCAATAAAGAGTAATATATGCACGGGCGATGATGACATAGACGCACATATGCATGATCTGTAAAAGCGAAGTTAAATATTATTGAAATAACAGACAACACTCTCAAGTTAGGTCGTTCTCAGTTTACGTACAGTTTTGATCTTGGTGGTTCTCCGTTCTAACTGCTTTCTTTGCAATTAATTCTGAATATGTTGTGTTGAATTACAATATGTACTAAGGGCAAGAAATGGCGTGAAAACAATGCTATTGTGCTGCAATTTTTTTCTTGTTGATGTAGTTATGTGTGCACGTGTTTGTTTCATGCCGAAACTCATATTTCCTATTAAACCTAAACAACATACCAGAAAACATTCCAACAAAGTTTATGTATATAACGCAATATACCTGTTAGCTGTTTATGAATTTCCTCTTTGCCAGATTCTTGTCTTACCATCCTAAGTTACAATGCAATATCTGCCTTCATTTGAGATACTTACGATCATCCATTGGTGATCGCACAAGATCTGTCGCTGCAACGTCTACTTCAATCTGCCTCGTATTTTCTGTATTTTTCACAGGAACAAATTTTGGCTCACACTATCAGCTCGGGGCAAGCTTAAGATCTCAAGTAAACATGAGTAGTATACATGTTTTTTTAAACAGTAACTTTAAATCAGTAATCCGATTAAATTTTAGAATTTACTACATTATTTTATTTTTTATCTAATATTGCGTAGACCTACATCTGGATGTGCAAGGCTTTGTCATACAATCAAAAAATTGTACTAAAATCAAGGTGAATGTAATTAATGTATACTTGATGCAACTGGCTTAATAATTTCAAATTGAAGCACCCCAAATTATTTTCTGAGACATCAAAGAAAGAGAAAGACTCATTTTAGTTCGACGAGATCAAGAAGGTTTTTTATTTTTTCAATATAAATATATTACAAACGCCATAGCATGTACGGTGGTATTGGATTATTAAAAGTCAAACTTCGCCAGTATTCCTCACAGAAAATTCTTATAACACGTATAACTGTATAATGCAAAAGATCGTCATTGAAGACCCATGGGTGGCCTTCGGCTGTTGTCTGCTCTTTGGTTGGGTTGTTGTCTCTTTGACATATTCCCCATTTCCATTCTCTTTTTTTTTTAATTCATCGTATTATGAAAACGAACATTTGTAGTGTTCTATAGGCAAGGCTCTCAAACATGAACTAAAACTACCTGTTAACCGGTTAGTCGGTCGAACGACTATCCGAGTAACCGATGAGGCAAAATTGTACGATTTGACAATACTCATATTTAGCCCAGTGTATTTTTTTATCCCTTTTTATCCCATCCCGTTTCGGTTTGAGCCATAGATAGATATAAGAAGATGTCATATGTGACAATGAGACAACTCTTCATCCGAGTCACAATTTATAAAAGTAGACCATTATAGGTCAAAATACGGTCTTCAACATGGAGTCTTGGCTCACACCGAACAGCAAGTTATAAAGGTTCCCATGTGTAAAACCTTTAAAACGGAAAAACCAACGGTTTAATACATATATTAAGATGTACGTCATTAGTGATTAAGTGTCATAGAAATGGATAAATAAAACCAAGGATAAAGATCCCTACGATTTATAATTTATAAGAAATTGAATGGAATACATTTGAAATAAATCTTATTTCTATTGAATTTAATAGAGTGTTAAATCAAACTTTCGCCCGTAATTTAAACTTAATCAAATCCTTCTCTTACTGTATCTATTGTTTGAGCAAGTCGACTAAATTAAGTCTTATAGATAAAAAATAAATAAATCATATTTTGAAAATGCACCGCATATACAATACTAATGAATCGCTCTACAGTGAAAATGAAAGTATAGTATCATTATTTGACAGGAAACATGACTAGCATAAAGAAAGCATCAAAGTGGAATTAAGTTCAATATGAAGAAACTGAATGACAAAACCTATTCTACGTTATACAACTTTAATAATTGTGTTGAAATGAACATTTTTCTACAACAACATCTTACCTGCTATTTTTAAATCACCTGTACGGTCTGTTCGTGAAATGTCCTAAATATTCACCTATGTCGGTATATATTTCACAGCTGGATGGCTTCAGGCGCGATTAAACCCCTTTCGCATCTCTTACGTTGTCTCACTACTACTATTTATTTCTAAACATATACATTTCAACTAATTTTCTTCATTTTCTTCAAAAATAAAAATAAAAATCGTCTGTTTATTTATCATTCTACGTCAGAAATTTATGGCATATACAGTGAAAATGATATTTTTGGATCCGCACTTTAATTTTTTATTAATACAGAGATTTCTTTCGTTAAAATCACAAACGTTGTTACGAGCGAATCAAACAAGTTGAGATTTATAAACACCATTAGATGATGACCAGGGAACGTCACCATATAAAAGCGATAATAAACAATGTTTAAGTAATATAGTATCAAAATGACGATTGCTGAAATAGTTTAATTACTTGATGGTGGCGATAAATGATCTTGGTACTAGACAAAACGCCTCACAATCCACTGCCCATATCGGCAAGTCAACAGATCAGAGTACTGAAGATTAAGATCCTATGCAATACGAGAGATAACGTCTTAAAACTTTTAGAACATGGCCCAGTCAGCCAACGCTGATAAAACCCAAATGTCAGTCAATGGATTTTATTACATTTTGAAAATGATGACAAGGTTTTTACTCTTGCCAAACAATGGGAAGAAATGGGGAAAAGAAGATGATATACAGAAGGAATATAGAAAACATGGTCCACTTTGTCCCTATGCTACTGATACAGTACATGGAGGTAGTTTTCCAGTTTGTTTTCAAAGGTTTCATAGTACTGTCCCCGTCACCTTGAGTATCACTATGGACGTATGCGATTCGAGTCATTCCATTAGTGGCATAAAAAAGAAAGAAGACCATGATATATACATGTAAGTTGTGTTCATCTGTTATATTCATTTGTATCTAATACACTTGACCAACTTCTTAATATTAGTCAGATCGTACGCGTACGGTCCGACCGAATGCGTATTTTGAAAAAATAGTCCAAATACTCATACGGTCTGGAACATATATCTATTATGTAGTCATTTTATAAAATTTAGTGTTTGCAAAAGTATGGATTATTCTAAATCGTAAGGATGTACTTGTCCCAGGCGGATAACCCTGGCCGTATTGGTCACATCTTTTTGAAACTTTTGGTCCTCGGTTATCTTCAACTTTGTACTTGTTTTGGCTTTCAAACTTTTTCTCATCTGAGCGTCGCTGGTTTGCCTTGTGTGGACGTGGCTAGCGTCTGGCGTATTATGTTTTTAACCTGGTACCTTTTGTTGGCTATTATTCGTTTGTGTCTCTGTCTTATATTTTCTCCCATTTATTTGTATTGTAGTCCTGTCATGTAATGTGTTCATTCTAAAGTTATAATTAACATTGCCATTAAAGCGGGAGGTTTGGCATGCAACAAAACCAGGTTTAACCCACCATATTTTCCTTAAAATGCCTTGTACCAAGTAAGGAAAATGGCCATTGTTATATTATAGTACGTTTCTGTGCGTGTTACATTTTAACGAGTTCTGTGCCATAGGGCCAATTTATTGGCCTAAGAAATATCTGAAAAATGCCACATGGCCAATATTTTTGCCCTTGATTGGTAAAAATATTATATCATATGTTTAGCACAAATACGGCTTTATGTCTTTTAAAAATGTTGAAAATAAGTTTATTTGATAACTACGACAGCGAAATTCAAATAATTATCGGTTTTATTCCGTACACTGTAAACAATAGTTTGATGTTGACGTTTATTACGTCACTTTCACAAAAACAACAGGTACCCGCGCTGGAACAAACAAAACGTCAGAATACTGCCAAATCTTTACAATTGTAGTCATATATGAAAAATTGATTACTTCCTGATAGACTTGTATTCATAGGTTTTACTGTTGTGATTCCGTGTCGTAGTTCTCTTATATTTGATACGTTTCCTTCAGCTTTAGTTTGTAACTCGGATTTGTTTTTTCTCTATTGATTTATCAATTTCGAAAAGCGGTATACTACTGTTGTCTTTATTTTGGACAGGCATATACAGAATGTGGCGAAGTTAAACATGTTTACTGGAGCGTAACAAAATTAGGACAATGGTGTATCAGTACAAACTAATAAAATCAGTTGAAAAGGGGTAAACTTATCAAATCGATACAAAGTATTGTGACAATTCTGGACTGATAATTGTTGTTATTTAACCTATTATTTATTGAATATAACATATATTTATTTGAATATTGCCGGGTGGTCAACTTCTCGGGAGTGCACAAACACTGATAAATGCATTGACTTTCATACTCATGATTTAAACTATTTGTACTTTGTAAGCGATAAGGGACAGTTTTATATGTATATCTTGGTAATGTTTACCTATGAAATACTTTGATTATCCCGTCATATAGTTATTTTGACAAATATTGTCGTGCGATACAACTTGTTTACATCTGCCATGACACCGTTTTGTACTTTCAGTATGCGATCTCATATTATTATTTGTTTAAGTTAACACTTTATCAATGCAGATAAATTGCGTCTTTATTATGTTTGTGCCTCCCTTTTCATTAACATTGCCTATACTTATGATAGAACAGGGTTTTCAATGATCTCATTTAAGCATTATATCTAATGCGTAAGGTTATGTAAATTACACCCAAGTTCATACGCCGTATCGAGAAAGGAAATTACTGTCCGTTTAAAAATAGCATTATGTAGAAATGTCCTTTTAGTTTAATACGCTTTTAAAACATAATTCGGACAAGAAGGACAAAGTTAGGACAACTTAATAATGTTTCTTTATCTAAGAATAAAGAAATATGTTTGACTTTCTAAACGTTACTAGCCAAAAGACGTAATTAAGAAACGTTGCTTTTGATTTGATGATTTGATGTTTACTCTTACGTCATATTTAGTGCCAAAAGACATAAATAGGAGCCTGTAGATAAACATGGAATTCTAAATCAATCCTTTGAGCTGTCAACTACAATTTATATTGACCACCCGATTTATTGTTTTATTTGTTAAAAGATGAATGTGTATTTGATGTTTATTATATTGAAAGAAGAAGTCAAAATACGACTGCAATAAATACTATTGCTATGTATTACAAATCTTAGTGTTTCTTCACACTGCTGTTGAATTAAGCGATGATTCCACTCTTCCTGGATGAGTTATTAACAAAATTATATCAACCCTAGGTTTGTTACATTTTGGTGTCAGAAGTGGGATGACAAAAATAATTGTCATCCAGTGATCGAATACCTCGCCTGTGATTTTTAAGTTTGAATAGAATAGAAAAGAATATTAAATTTTCAACGATTTTAGTGAACTGGTAATAATTTTCAATGTCCAACGAATCTGATTCAGAAATCGAGTTTAATATGGATAAACGTGAAACAGTCGAGAAAAAAATTAAGACTCTGCATTAAATACAGCAAAACAGGGCCAAGGTGATATTGAAAGTGAATTTAATAACAACGTACGATACGGCATAGCTAGACAGAGAAATACAGTAGAGATAGAACGGAATTTTGAAGGTGAACCAGGTGTTTCGTATTTTGAAAATAATACCGGTCATGAACCAAAATGGGGAAAAACACCACGATTTTACCGTGAACAGTTGCCGATTGCTAGTCATACTGCTACAATTCGTTCAGATGCTTATAGTGGATCAGATGGTTCGGAGGAATATTTTTCGCATTTTCAAGATTGTGCAGAATTAGGCAGATGGAGTACGGAAGATAGAGTATTGACCCTTGCTGCAAGTTTAAAGGGCCCTGCACGAACGTTTAAATGAGCCTTTCATCCCATGAACGCCGACCTTATAGTATCCTTGTCCGACGCTTAGAAGAAAGATTCGGAAGTGCCCTTCAACAAAACCGATGGGTATCGCGTTATGAAATGAAAACGCGAAATTCCGGTGAAACAGTTGCTGCTCTCGGTGATGGCCTCCGGCAGATGGTACAAAAAGCTTATTGTAATTTAGATTCATTGGCACAAGAAGTGTTGGCACTCAATCAGTTATACAAGTCGATTCCTATAGAAATGAAATGTCGATGCGTAGATCGAGAATGTAAAACGGTCGCTGACGCTTTAGACATAATTGAAAGATATGAGGCTCTTTTAGGGGAGTCAAGTCAAAAGCAAAACCAGTGTCCGCTCGGTTTCTTATGAAAATTGTAGTGAAAATAAGTTAGATATGGAATGGCAAAATAATGGTGACCCAAATGTCAGATTAATTTCTCAACAGCCAAATAATGACAGAACCATTCAAATGCTTTTAAGTAGAATGGATAAGTTAGAAAATCAGACTCGGAATACGAACAACCGATCCAACTTTAGATTTGGCCACACAATTTACCAAAACGGGAGCAATACATAGAATCAAAGGACCTGCTTCATTTGTGACTCGCCTGATAATTTTTAAAGACAATGTTCTATGTATAATGGTCATGCATTTAGGGAGAATATACCCCCGAATTCACAGAATTTTAGAAATTTCAGACCAAATACAACTATGGAAACAGTTGAGGGAGACAACCGTCCGTTTATTCAATAGGTCGGGAGTTGACGGTTACAGAAGTCGTATTTTATGTTAATTAAATGAATTTTAAAGATGTTGGAAATGGAATTCATACTTCAATTATAAATAGCAGAATAAATCAAATAGGGGGTCAAGAAAAATAACAGATAATGGATTTAATATGCATAGTTCCGTTGATGGACAAACATAATAGAACTTTGGCAAAATATGTTTCATGAAAATAATGTGATTACTTGTGATATTACCTTGATAAACTTGTAGAACAAAATTCATTACTTAAATTCGTGCAGTGCCAGTAAATTATCGAATGTTGAAGTGACAAAGAAACCAGGAAAAGTATTTCATATAGATAGACTCGCAGAATATAATGGAAACGATATTACAAAAAGGGTTTAAAGTGACAAAAGAAAGTGTCTCAAATTCTAGCAATAAGTAAAGTTAAAACCAAAGAAGAGGTCAGACGCCATTCAGAATTGATTGTGCTTAATATGTGTTTAAATGTGTATCACTCGTTATTTTTATTATTTTATAAATAAGATTATTCATGTGTTGAGATAAAGTGTATATGAAGACGTATTGGTGAAGTGTTGTGAATGCCTTCAGTAGTTATGTGATATTTCTAGAAACGCAGCCCAGATTTGTCTAAAGGGATTTGATTACCCCAGAGATGGTTGAAAAGAAGGAGTTTACTAGAAAATTTGGTGAAATTTGGAAGTTTATTGTGATAATTCCAAAGGTGGTTAATAATTAAAGTTGCAGCGTCAACAGAAGTTATTATTTGATGTTAAAGTGAAACTGTGTTTTTGAAGATAAGTGGAAGAAATTTGAAAATGGCTCTGGTGTTTCTCTACGGTTTTTAAATGTGTCCTATCAGAAATTGCTATGAGTGAAATAAATGAAAATTATCTACAGATGATAGAAAGATGCTTTCCCCAAAGAGACAGAAGTGTGCATGAAACAATTAAACAGTGTAAATATATTCCGTTAAGACTGAAGAATACAGAGACTTAATAAAGAATAAAAGTACTGGTATACTGTTACCTCCAGAAAATAGAGGAGTATTTTAAGACTTAGGTGGGGGAAGTTGTGACAATTCTGGACTGATAATTGTTGTTATTTAACCTATTATTTATTGTATATAACATATATTTATTTGAATATTGCCGGGGGGTCAACTTCTTGGGAGTGCACAAACACTGATAAATGCATTGACTTTCATACTCATGATTTATACTATTTGTACTTTGCAAACGATAAGGGACAGTTTTATATGTATATCTTGGTAATGTTTACCTATGAAATACTTTGATTATCCCGTCGTATAGTTATTTATTTTGACAAATATTGTCGTGAGATAAAACTTGTTAACATCTGCCATGACACCGTTTTGTACTTTCAGTTTGCGATCTCAAATTATTATTTGTTTAAGTTAACACTTTATCAATGAAGATAAATTGCGTATTTATTATGTTTGTGCCTCCCTTTTCATTAACATTGCCTATACTTATGATAGAACAGGGTTTTCAATGATCTCATTTAAGCATTATATCTAATGCGTAAGGTTATGTAAATTACACCAAGTTCATACGCCGTATCGAGAAAGGAATTTACTGTCCGTTTAAAAATAGCATTATGTAGAAATGTCCTTTTAGTTTCATACGCTTTTAAACATAATTCGGACAAGAAGGACAAAGTTAGGACAACTTAATAATGTTTCTTTATCTAAGAATAACGAAATCTGTTTGTCTTTCTAAACGTTACTAGCCAAAAGACGTTAGACCCGTTGCTTTTGATTGGATGATTTGATGTTTACTCTTACGTCATAGTTAGTGCCAAAAGACATAAATAGGAGCCTGTAGACAAACATGGCATTCTAAATCAATCCTTTGAGCTGTCAACTACAATTTATATTGGCCACCCGATGTATTGTTTTATTTGTTAAAGGATGAATGTGTATTTGATGTTTTTTATATTGAAAGAAGAAGTCAAAATACGACTGATATAAATACTTTTGCTATGTATTACAAATCTTAGTGTTTCTTCACACTACTGTTGAGTTAAGCGATGATTCCACTCCTCCTGAATGAGTTATTAACAGAGTTATATCAACCCTAGGTTTGTTACAGTATAATAAAACGACACACAATATAGACCTGAGAGTGCACGCAGTTAGTATTTCAGTTAGTCTATGATGTAACGTTGTATCGTTGACAATCATACCTTATTTATTTCGTGATGATTAAATATGAAGCTCAAATGAGCATACAAAATATAATCACCCGGCATTTTCCACTTCAATTACTTTAAAAAAATTGAGTATTAATATAAAAAAGTTCCAAAGAATAAAGATATAAAAAAATCAACCTTTACCGAACGACACATTATGGAATTCACGAATGCGCGAAGTGTAATTATGATGTTGTTCTAAAACTATTTTTGAAAATAACACAAAACCCCCATTAAGAACCTGTAAGTGAAATGATAATTGTCTCGGGTCATAAATGAGTGTTCAGGTATGGTAACGTGTAATTTTTAAAACGTAAAGAAGGTTGATTTTTAACATGTGTTCGTTTTTATATCCATGCAGATTTTGTAATATTTTCTACTGGCCATTACGCTTAAATACACACTGATCAACAATTTTTTTTCAATTATTGTGGTTTCTTCTTTTTAAAAACAAAACTCCGTATAAATGTATAATTTATTAAAAGCAACGATAAGAGGGACATTTTCCATTGAGAAAATTCAATATATGTGAGTTTATTCATGAAAACCCATCTGCTGTTACAGCTGCTTTAAACATCTCTAAATATTTGTCTTGATTTGTTTGCTGTTTTATATAAATAGTTCAAGCCGCCACAAATTTGCACCCCGACAAGACAAAAAAAATAATGTAAATTTTAAAAATAAACATTGTAATCCAATTTTCATACATCCGTTATGGCGGATGTCTGTTTTCTCGTTTTCAAAATGTCAAGATGGTATACAATATAATTATAATATATCAATGAAGAAATATTTGGATATTGATCTGATTATATTTTGACCTTCGACGCGTCTTTATTGTTCTGTGTTATTCGGCTGCAGTCACCATTGGCGTATACAAACATCTTCTTTTAATGAAAAATCTCAACGAAATTTACAGAAATATAACAAAAATTGAGACAATCATGTCCACAAACATTTAATGGTTAGATAATAGGGCAAGGAAACCTGAATTCGTTTATTAGAATAAAGTAAAATCACAAAATTACTGAACTCAGAGGAAAATTCAATCGGAAAGTCCCTAAACACATGGCAAAATCAAATGACAAAACACATCAAACGAATGGACAACAACTGTTATATGCCTTACTTGGTACAGGCATTTCAAAATGTATTAAATTGTAGATTGAACCTGGTTATATAGCGCTAAACCTCTCACTTTTACAACAGTATCATCAAATTCCGTGATATTTGCAATTATGTGTGAACACAACAGACATAATAAATAAAAAAATATTCGAAAGGGATTCATACAATTTTGATAAATATTATAATAGTTCGAAAGAGAAAAATACAAAACGCACTAAAAAAGGCGGTTGTTAAGTATACGTAAGACCGTTTGTATTTTAAATCGTAAAGCAGTTGTTTTCCCGAATTCCTTTGTTACATGAAGTAAAAATTAGTTCATGGTATCTATGATGTGATCATTTACAACCACTGGGTCGATGCCATTGTTGGTGGACTTTTAATTCCCTGAGGGTATCACCAGCCCAGTAGTCAGCATTTATATGTTGACTTGTTCAGTTATCATTGATATCTTCATAGTTATAAATTAACTGTTGATAAATTTAGATTTTTTGAAATACTAAGGTTTTTCTATATAAGGAATGGGTTACCTTAGCTGTATTTGGCAAAACTTTTAGGAATCGTTGGTCCTAAATGCTCTTCAACTTCGTACTTTATTTGGCCTTTAAACAATTTTTTTCGAGCGTCAATGATGAGTGTTTGGTAGACGAAACGCGCGTCTGGCGCAAATATAAAATTTTATTCATAGTATCTATGATGAATTTATTTCCTTTTAAGCGTACCATTTGCCTCTTTCACTTTCTCTAGATCTGTTACGGACTTTGTTTACAAGTTTACAGATTACCAGCTTGTATATATATAGTCAATTGCAATCATCCGTTGATAACTCGTCATACCTAGCGTACACTCTTAAGGGGATATGAAACGAGAGGCAACGTTATTGTCAAGTGAAAAATCTTCTTACGATTGAAACGGATTAACTTTTCCGTAGACAACTCGAAACAATCCGTAAATACCATTAAGCGCTAGTTTACAGTCTCCAACAACGTGTGAACATTCGTAAACTGCTCGCAAGAATTCGGAAATTGTTCGTAACAATTTTATATTAAGTATTACTGTTAGTTTACTAAGTGTTTACGGATTATTTCTGTATTTCTGTATTATTACGATTACTTAAGTATTGCGTACGATTTTATTTGAGGCCATTGCTGGTGGACTTTTAATTCCCTGAGGGTATCACCAGCCCAGTAGTCAGCAGTTATATGTTGACTTGTGCAGTTATCATTGATATCTTCATAGTTATAAATTAACTGTTGATAAATTTTGATTTTTTGAAATACTAAGGTTTTTCTATATAAGGAATGGGTTACCTTAGCTGTATTTGGCAAAACTTTTAGGAATCGTTGGTCCTTAATGCTCTTCAACTTCGTACTTTATTTGGCCTTTAAACAATTTTTTTCGAGCGTCAATGATGAGTGTTTGGTAGACGAAACGCGCGTCTGGCGCAAATATAAAATTTTATTCATAGTATCTATGATGAATTTATTTCCTTTTAAGCGTACCATTTGCCTCTTTCACTTTCTCTAGATCTGTTACGGATTTTGTTTACAAGTTTACAGATTACCAGCTTGTATATATATAGTCAATTGCAATCATCAGTTAATAACTCGTCATACCTAGCGTACACTCTTAAGGGGATATGAAACGAGAGGCAACGTTATTGTCAAGTGAAAAATCTTCTTACGATTGAAACGGATTAACTTTTCCGTAGACAACTCGAAACAATCCGTAAATACCATTAAGCGCTAGTTTACAGTCTCCAACAACGTGTGAACATTCGTAAATTGCTCGCAAGAATTCGGAAATTGTTCGTAACAATTTTATATTAAGTATTACTGTTAGTTTACTAAGTGTTTACGGATTATTTCTGTATTTCTGTATTATTACGATTACTTAAGTATTGCGTACGATTTTATTTGAGGCATGTTACGTTGCTTTACGTATATATTGTAACTAGCTATGTTGAGCACTTTACGTATAGAAACAAGTACTTTCCCAACATATATGATTGTATACTTTACGATTTAGGGAAAGGTATAAAAGGTGCAGAACAGACGGACTCTAAAATACTCGTAACTTACTCGTAACTATTCGTAACCATTCGTAAACAGGTCGATACAAACACCTTAAAGGCATTCAGGTTGCCTCCACCAGTACTAACTGACCGCCCCGAAATAGCCATAATGCTGAAATTGGCAAAACAATTCCATCAATTAACCAATCAAATTATTAGACATAAAAGAATATATTTTTTTTAAAGTACGAAGATTGTCTCAAATTTAGATCTACCAATACATATCAAGATATGCGCAGTTATTTCATTTTACAAAAATTCTATCACCAAATGTCCAACAATGAGATGAAAGTGCGTAAAAAGGCGCCCTTGAATGTCTCCGTTTTAATATGTTGACGTACATCCTTCTACAGGTTCCTTTTGAAACTAATTGTAACTTTACTTACTTTCAGTAGTCATAATATCGAGGTCAATCCATTTGCACGTTAATTGAAGGTAAATATGATTTCATCTATAAGACTATTATAACATAAATTAGGGTCCGTTTAAAAAACAAAACGCACTAAAAAAGGCGGTTGTTAAGTATACGTAAGACCGTTTGTATTTTAAATCGTAAAGCAGTTGTTTTCCCGAATTCCTTTGTTACATGAAGTAAAAATTAGTTCATGGTATCTATGATGTGATCATTTACAACCACTGGGTCGATGCCACTGCTGGTGGACTTTTAATTCCCTGAGGGTATCACCAGCCCAGAAGTCAGCATTTATATGTTGACTTGTTCAGTTATCATTGATATCTTCATAGTTATAAATTAACTGTTGATAAAATTTTGATTTTTTGAAATACTAAGGTTTTTCTATATAAGGAATGGGTTATCTTAGCTGTATTTGGCAAAACTTTTAGGAATCGTTGGTCCTAAATGCTCTTCAACTTCGTACTTTATTTGGCCTTTAAACAATTTTTTTCGAGCGTCAATGATGAGTGTTTGGTAGACGAAACGCGCGTCTGGCGCAAATATAAAATTTTAATCCTAGTATCTATGATGAATTTATTTCCTTTTAAGCGTGCCATTTGCCTCTTTCACTTTCTCTAGATCTGTTACGGATTTTGTTTACAAGTTTACAGATTACCAGCTTGTATATATATAGTCAATTGCAATCATCCGTTAATAACTCGTCATACCTAGCGTACACTCTTAAGGGGATATGAAACGAGAGGCAACGTTATTGTCAAGTGAAAAATCTTCTTACGATTGAAACGGATTAACTTTTCCGTAGACAACTCGAAACAATCCGTAAATACCATTAAGCGCTAGTTTACAGTCTCCAACAACGTGTGAACATTCGTAAACTGCTCGCAAGAATTCGGAAATTGTTCGTAACAATTTTATATTAAGTATTACTGTTAGTTTACTAAGTGTTTACAGATTATTTCTGTATTTCTGTATTATTACAATTACTTAAGTATTGCGTACGATTTTATTTGAGGCATGTTACGTTGCTTTACGTATATATTGTAACTAGCTATGTTGAGCACTTTACGTATAGAAACAAGTACTTTCCCAACATATATGATTGTATACTTTACGATTTAGGGAAAGGTATAAAAGGTGCAGAACAGACGGACTCTAAAATACTCGTAACTTACTCGTAACTATTCGTAACCATGCGTAAACAGGTCGATACAAACACCTTAAAGGCATTCAGGTTGCCTCCACCAGTACTAACTGACCGCCCCGAAATAGCCATAATGCTGAAATTGGCAAAACAATTCCATCAATTAACCAATCAAATTATTAGACATAAAAGAATATTTTTTTTTATAAAGTACGAAGATTGTCTCAAATTTAGATCTACCAATACATATCAAGATATGCGCAGTTATTTCATTTTACAAAAATTCTATCACCAAATGTCTAACAATGAGATGAAAGTGCGTAAAAAGGCGCCCTTGAATGTCTCCGTTTTAATATGTTGACGTACATCCTTCTACAGGTTCCTTTTAAAACTAATTGTAACTTTACTTACTTTCAGTAGTCATAATATCGAGGTCAATCCATTTGCACGTTAATTGAAGGTAAATATGATTTCATCTATAAGACTATTATAAAATAAATTAAAGTCCGTTTAAAAAACAAAACGCACTAAAAAAGGCGGTTGTTAAGTATACGTAAGACCGTTTGTATTTTAAATCGTAAAGCAGTTGTTTTCACGAATTCCTTTGTTACATGAAGTAAAAATTAGTTCATGGTATCTATGATGTGATCATTTACAACCACTGGGTCGATGCCACTGCTGGTGGACTTTTAATTCCCTGAGGGTATCACCAGCCCAGAAGTCAGCATTTATATGTTGACTTGTTCAGTTTTCATTGATATCTTCATAGTTATAAATTAACTGTTGATAAAATTTTGATTTTTTGAAATACTAAGGTTTTTCTATATAAGGAATGGGTTACCTTAGCTGTATTTGGCAAAACTTTTAGGAATCGTTGGTCATAAATGCTCTTCAACTTCGTACTTTATTTGGCCTTTAAACAAATTTTTTCGAGCGTCAATGATGAGTGTTTGGTAGACGAAACGCGCGTCTGGCGCAAATATAAAATTTTAATCCTAGTATCTATGATGAATTTATTTCCTTTTAAGCGTGCCATTTGCCTCTTTCACTTTCTCTAGATCTGTTACGGATTTTGTTTACAAGTTTACAGATTACCAGCTTGTATATATATAGTCAATTGCAATCATCCGTTAATAACTCGTCATACCTAGCGTACACTCTTAAGGGGATATGAAACGAGAGGCAACGTTATTGTCAAGTGAAAAATCTTCTTACGATTGAAAAGGATTAACTTTTCCGTAGACAACTCGAAACAATCCGTAAATACCATTAAGCGCTAGTTTACAGTCTCCAACAACGTGTGAACATTCGTAAACTGCTCGCAAGAATTCGGAAATTGTTCGTAACAATTTTATATTAAGTATTACTGTTAGTTTACTAAGTGTTTACGGATTATTTCTGTATTTCTGTATCATTACAATTACTTAAGTATTGCGTACGATTTTATTTGAGGCATGTTACGTTGCTTTACGTATATATTGTAACTAGCTATGTTGAGCACTTTACGTATAGAAACAAGTACTTTCCCAACATATATGATTGTATACTTTACGATTTAGGGAAAGGTATAAAAGGTGCAGAACAGACGGACTATAAAATACTCGTAACTTACTCGTAACTATTCGTAACCATGCGTAAACAGGTCGATACAAACACCTTAAAGGCATTCAGGTTGCCTCCACCAGTACTAACTGACCTCCCCGAAATAGCCATAATGCTGAAATTGGCAAAACAATTCCATCAATTAACCAATCAAATTATTAGACATACAAGAATTTTTTTTTTTTTAAAGTACGAAGATTGTCTCAAATTTAGATCTACCAATACACATCACGATATGCGCAGTTATTTCATTTTACAAAAATCCTATCACCAAATGTCCAACAATGAGATGAAAGTGCGTAAAAAGGCGCCCTTGAATGTCTCCGTTTTAATATGTTGACGTACATCCTTCTACAGTTTCCTTTTAAAACTAATTGTAACTTTACTTACTTTCAGTAGTCATAATATCGAGGTCAATCCATTTGCACGTTAATTGAAGGTAAATATGATTTTATCTATAAAACTATTATAAAATAAATTAGGGTCCGTTTAAAAAACACGATTTAGAGTTTGTTTGATCAGAAAATTACCTCTCCGGAGCATCTCGCATCATTTTTGCTTAATTTTGTTTAATGTGTAATTAGTATACTGCTTTGTTGGCGGTTGTATCTTATTTAAGCCCTTTCAGTTGGCCTTGGCAATTTCTGTCTGCTTCCAATTACATTTCCTGTAAAAAAAGAATTAATTTTGTAAATGATTAAGAAATGACGCTAAACGAGGTTATAAAAATATGTTATTTTGCGGTTTCATTTTTATTCACTAAACGGTTTGGCAACCTCAAAGGCAATTCCTTCAAATAGTTTGAGGTCTTAAAACCCGTCGTATTCCTAAAGAAACTTCTATTATTACGCAAAACTTGAGTTTTTGAATTCCAATGCTGAAAAACGAATGATTAATGTTGAAAACAGATTTTGATTGAATGTAAATTTCTCAGGCGCATGTTTACAGTTTGTATTTTGAAACTAACCATGGAAATGACGTCAGAAAACCAAGTGGTCCCGAACTGTTCCAGACAAACTTTAACAGAAGAAAGCTCTCAATTTCCAAATTGAATAAAAATATTTTATTTATCTCATAATCTTTTACCTCACACGTCCTTTTCATTTCATTTTGCAAACATATCGCTTGCTTAAAATTGCAAGCAAAAACGGGATATCCATGTTTATTTGAAGCATCATTCGCATCTGGAAAAGCCTTTGGGTATAACCCATACAATACACACACAAAAAAGAATTCGTTCCGAAGGTTGGTAGTTCTCCTCGGGCATTCAGGGTTCTTCCACAATGTACAAACTGACAGCCCCGAAATAGCCAAAAGCGCTGAAATTGACCTACAAATTCCAATCAATCAAATCATTACAAATAAAAGAAAAAGTTTCTCAAAATACCAAGAGTGTAGTTTATATCTATTCATAACTATAAAGATATGCGCAGCAACTTTATTTTATAAAAATCATATCACCAAATGTCCAACAATGAGATGAAAGTGCGTAAAAAGGCGTCCTTGAATGTCTCCGTTTTAAAATGTTGACGTACATCCCTCTATAGTTTCCTTTTAAAACTAATTGTAAATTCACTTACTTTCAGTATTCGCAATATCATCACGTTACACTACAAACCATTAAAAGTCTGAAATGGCCTATATATGTACTCGACTGTACTGATTTTTACTCGACCAGTCTGAATTCGTCTGAGATTTACTTGATAATACTCGACTGTAGTCTGAACCATACCTAACAGTCTGAATGTGTACTTGACCAGTACTTAACCATTTTATACTAGTCTGAACCGTACTCGACCTAGTCTGAACCGTACTCGACCTAGTCTGAACCATACTCGACCTAGTCTGAACCATACTCGACCAAGTCTTAACCATACCGACCTAGTCTGAACCATACTCGACCAAGTCTTAACCAACCTAGACCTATTCTTTGTATCTATCAACTGAATTTTATCAATTTAGGATTTTTTTAAAAATAATAATGAAATTTGAACAACAAATTGAAATTAAAAATGTATTCAATACAGTATTGAAATTAAAATTATACAATAATCAATCATAATATAACGTCAACACAATATTAATCAACACTTATTTAAAAATATATATCAACTTTTAAAATATAAATAAAACAAGCTGATCACATAATCTAAAAAAATGAATTGTGACTAACAAATGACTAATATTTTCAATATTTATTTAAAATTTTATGAATACTTCGGAAGTATTTTATGGTAACTGGACTATTTTCACCATTAACTTAAAACTTAAACTTTTTTTTTATTAAATATATATAAAATAGTATATAAAACAACTTAATAAATTAAAAAAAAAATGAGAGCTTAATTGTTATGTTTTATTAAACCAAGAATTTAATGTAAACATGATAATAGAATTTCCATAGCAATCCTTGATAACCTTTTTAAAAAAGGAAATGTATTCCAAAGTAACAGTAAAAAGTAATTTTTTTGTCAAATTAACATGGCATACAGAAAGCACTTTAATATGTTCTAATTACCTCAATACATGTGTGTTTTACAGGTAAAAAGAAAGCCCTATTTTCTTAAATTTGTGTATTACTTATCTAGTACATACATATATATTTGAAAGGCCTTGTTATTTAACTTAAACAGGATGTTGCAATTTTGAATCAATGTTATTTAGAATTTAATACTTCTGACCAGGTGTGATCTTATTTATGAGTTTGCCACAAGCAGAGGTTATTCTTTATATTTCACCACTAATCAGAAAAACAATTTTATTTATTTATTTTATATTATCCCTTTTTGATATAAGTTTTATATAATATATTTTTTTTCATCCTAAATATAATCATAGATATATTTTGAATATAAGGTTAATTTTTTTATACATTTTGTTGGCTGTTGTTATATATGTCATTAAATAGAAATTTATTTTAACAGTTAAAAAAGTAGAGTTTTTTGGTCTAGTATGGTTCAGACTGGTCGACCTTTGGTTAAGTATGGTTCAGACTGGAAAAATAGGTCGAGTACAAGTCGAGAATGGATTAAGACTGTTTCAGACTGGTCGAGTAATAGTTCAGACTATTTTCAACGGCAAAGATAAGGGTCAAGTACGATTCAGTACAGTCAAGTATGGTTCAGACTGGGGTCGAGTAATGTCAAGTAAAAGTCAGACCAATTCAGACTGGTCGAGTAAAAATCAGTACAGTCGAGTACAGATATAGGCCATTTCAGACTTTAATGGTTTGTAGTGTTACTTGAAGGTAAATATGATTTAATCTGTTAAACTATTGTGAGATAAATTAAGATCTGTTAAAAATGTACGATTTTGAAGAGTTAGCTTTTGCTAGCTATTATTCGTGTGTTTCTCTGTCCTTTATGTTCTCCCATTTTTTTGTATTGTAGTCCTGTCATGTAATGTTGTCATTTTAATGTTATATTTAACATTGCCATAAAAGCGGGAGGTTTGGCATGCCACAAAACCAGGTTCAACCTACCATTTTGTTCTTAAAAAGTCAGGAAATGGACATTGTTATAGTTTAGTGTGTTTCTGTTGTGTCGTTGTTCTCCACTGATATTTAATGTGTTTCCCTCAGTTTGAGTTTGTAACCCGGATTTGGTTTTTTTTCTCAATCGATTTATGAATTTCGAACAGCGGTATTATACTGTTGCTTTTATTTTCCACTCTTTTCTTAGCACTTCATATCATGGTTTGCTTCATTGTTTGCAATGTCTTATTATTGTACTGCTATGTTTGTGGTTGTGTGTTATCTAATTAGTTATCAAAGGTACAAGGATTATAATTAATACGCCAGACGCGCGTTTCGTCTACATAAGACTCCTCAATGACGCTCAGATCTAAATAGTTATAAAGCCAGACAAGACCTTTCATTTGGCCTAGATACTTTCTTTTGTATTCGTTATTTTGTTATAAAGCAAGCAATAGAATAATGACAATACTCCATTTTTAATTTTAAACCAGCACCCGAAAACACATTTGAACCTGCCTAATTTATTATGTCTTTTTCCCAAAATCTGGAGCATGCAATTAAGTGATCGCCGTTTGATAATGTATATCATATATATATTGTGTATTTATTTTTTGTTTGTTTTATATTTCGTAATATCCTAACATTTTATAGCTTATTATGCTGTATGGGCTTTAATCATTAGTAAATTATTGAAAGCCTGGTCTATAGTTTTTTCTATAGATCTTAGTCTCTGGTGGATAAAAGTCTTGTTATCAATCATAACACATTTCCTTATATTCTAATTCGTTACCTCAAACGAATATAAACTATTTATAAAATAAAAACGAACACTTGTTTCATAGGAACAGCTCGCCAGCATGAGCAGCTTACTTCAAGTTTGATTAATTTATTAAATAAAATGAAATAATTTTATCAGGATACGGCGACATCGCTGAGAAACAAAGTAGACAATCAAAGTGAGAAATTATAGAATATAAATACACATTTAAAGGTCTTAAATTAATCAAAGAATGGCGTACCGGTAGTTAATATCTATGCGTAGAAACAATACAAAAATACAAACTTTAATCGGGAAGGGGGAACTCCTTCATCAAAGTTTAACTGTACTGTTCTGTATATGAGCTTAGAATGACAATATTCTTTAACTTACTTTAACAAGAAAACTATCCGCGCTACAAATATCCCGTGCTATTGACATATATAATATCAAACTCAAAATCCGAAATATATATTTAAAACACAAACCGTTTTGGCTAATATGAAACACTAATAGATGACTACTATAAAGACACATGCTCAAGTGTGTCTTTTTCACATTAACAGAAACACGTGAATGCTCAACTTTGATAAAAACATTAATGCCATACAATACTTAATAAAAGACACAAAGCCACAGTGCATCATTGATATGTCATAATATGGTTTATCTACAAAGTCGAAAAAAAGGCTTTTGAGAAAACTCCATACACCATTAAAATCGAGAAACAAAATCACATCAAAGATACCAAACTTAAAATTTGGTACGACAAGGACGCGATTAGTTTATTATATAAGACTCGTAAGTGGGCTCGAATATAAATGAAAATGGTTTGAACCTTATTATGTCTTAATAAGGCGTCACAGAACCAAAATAGCCGTCCATTGTTGAGACGTTTTTATAGATGAATTCAAGCTGCAATTTGATAAATTTATTTTAGATATTGGTACTGTGAAAGAACAAAGGCTTTTAAATATGTACTTAACATCTAATTCTGAGATTTTTACTAGTTTTCAGTATCTGTATATAGGTTTAGAAAAATGAAATAAAAAGTTATGTAGAAAAATATGGTTATATATCAAAAACTTTAATAACAGCAAATCATACTCAAACATTTAACATAAAAGTCATACTAAACTCTACAAACTTGATATCAGATTATACAATACATCACGTAGTACACTTTTAATAAGGGGGTAGATCATACACTCACCAATTCCGTTCGTACAATAAAATAGAAGGTGTGCACTATAATCACTATATCAATATATTATATATTTGCCTAACATAGAAAAAAAAATGTCATTTTGATTTTCGATGACGGAAACATTCAATGTTTGAAAATACATGATGTCATTACCAAATACATTGATTATAACTTTGATTATTTTCCAGATGGGATTAAAACTAAGGACAAGTGTTACCATGGTTTGTATCGTCTTGATATTGATAGGCGGAGCATCTGCTGTTATCTGCACAAAGCAATGTATTACGACTGCTCTTGGATTATCTAAAGAATGTATATCCGGTTATTATCGTAACGGTCATGATCACAATGAAGAGTACAGGAGATGTGTGAATTACTGTCGAGTGATATGTTTTGAGTGTGCGCATAAATGCGATGACTCCACCTTCTCGTGCAAAGATTACTTTAATCTTATTTGAAACATAAATTTCTATTGGTTATAATTATTTCTTTGATTCATTTGTATATCTTGACTCTGACTATATAAGTTTTATCAAGCTTGTCTTCATAGATGAATCATAAAAATGCCGATATTCAATTAATTAATAAGAATAGGATATTAATATAATGATAAATATTTTTATATACTTGTGTATGAATCTTTTTTATTGATTCTCTTGACATGTATGCTTTTAAATTCGCCAGCTTTCGTTACAGGTGACAAAAAATATGACACTCATAGTAAATACATTCCATATCTAATTAAGTATTCAGGATCTCATCTTAAATTCTTTGTTATCGACCTGTCGACACTTGAAATAAGGTTGCTTACAAAACGACCGAGATGTCCAACAGTAACACCATCACATTACCATTTGAAAAAACGATGGAATGACGAAATAATAAACAATACATTGCTCCACAAAATAAAGGAACCCATAAAAAAACAAGGGTGAATTCTTGTGCTCCTGAAGGCCCACAAATTGTGTTCCACTTGCGATTAAGAATTGCCCAAGGTCTTATCATACAACAAAGGCAAATGCAAACACAAAACATCGATACATATTATTCATGTAACACAACGTTTTACACACTATTAGTTCAAACAAGCTTGTACAGGGCGAGGATAAACGAGATTTTTACCTTTACATACTTCCGATGATAATCCAATTGTATTGCACAAGAATTAACGGTTTCAATGAAAACCAACACTAACCCCGATAAAGCAAAACAAACAGCTGCCATGGCAACAATTTCCTGTTCTACCGGTGACACAAATCGTGTCGTTCATACAAGATTTTACTCACCAACAATATTGTCACAATCGATACGGTATTGTGGGTGTGACAAGTGAAAACTATCCGTGGCATCGGATTTTAAAAATAAAGTGATTGTAAAGGTTAATAGAAGACGACGGGCGCCATGTTGTTGCGAGCTCAGGGTTAATTGTATCTGTCAGTAGAAACATAACAACAACATGTTTGTGATTTACACAACAGAGAAAAAGATTAAATGGTTTTACATTCGAACTTTACAGGATAGGTGTCTCACTCGCAAACATACCACATCTATTATTGTTTTTTTTATTGTGAGCACTCATCGCTCCATAACAAATGTGTAACATTCAACCAATTAACAAGAAGGATAATTATCTGTTGTTGATTGTTTTTTTCTCCGAGCGTGCGAGGGATTTTAGAGAACAAGATAAAACTGTAAAAGTTAACGGACAACGACGAATGCAAGGTTATTGCAAGAGTTCTTTGGGCTAGACTATAAAAAAATCTGTCAAAAGTACTTTTAAACAGCTAGCATTTCTTAAAAACCAGAAACCAAATGAATAAATAAAAAACCGAAATGTGATTTTCAGCAACCACTTAATTACAGGATCCTGACTTGGGAGAAAAAATAAGTATACATTCATGTCAAAATGACGAATTGAGTGTATCTTGCAAACTAGTGAATTTGAGAAGCTCAATATTTATATTAATGTACATGGAACAAAAGAAATTGTCTATTTCAATTGAAATTCCCGGTTTGGTCAATGTGTAGACATACATTTGTAAAAACATACGCGTATAACGAAAACTAAAATCCGTTGTTCATCAGGAGCCTGATCGCCCATGAGGAAACGGTTTGTCTCAGATGACATTTGTTTGAATCCACGAACCCTTCAATTTCTGTTTTATTGAAGAAAAAAAAGTGCTTTGTATAAAACCAATACTTTTACGACGAAATTAAAAGCAATTTGGAGAGTTTAAGCTCTCGTTAATAATTTTTTTATGAGGTATGTCTTCAAACTTGGACAATATATGTGACCAGCCACGACATATCCAGGCTTATGGAGGTAGAACGTCATTGTGAGAAAAACGCCGTTAACTATATGTGACTAGCCACTTAGGAGGGTACATTGTCTAAAATTTGCTTTTTGTATATTTATCTAGAATATTCCCAAACAAAACTCTCTGTCATGTTATTATGACATATTTGCTGTAATAGCAATGAAACGAGTCATTTCGAATATCGGTATGAAAATGAGACTGTTCTATGACGACTTTTATTTATTGAAGGCACTAATTTATAAAACACAAAATTATTGTATTTATCGGCTCTTAGTAATGTTCAATAGCGTATTTGAATAAAATTTCAAAGACTTAAATTTACTACAATACAAACAATTCTTAGGTCTATTTTAGAACATGTAATTTAAACTTGTTGAAAGGAAGATAGTTTAAAATTTGTCAAAGTAAGCTTTAAGAATTCCTTTTTTTTTAAATTCTTCTTTTAATTTGGATTTATCATGCATGTCTCTAAACATAGTATGCGACGCGTACCAGTTTATAAGTATGTGTTCTAATATATTCATTTGATACGGTGCATTTATTATGGATATATTTCAGACTTCATTTGAGAAAGAAAGTCTATAGAGCAGATCATTTTTTTTTTGTAGCTCTATTTTAGAAAGTGTAATTTAAACTTGTTGAAATAAAGTTAGCTAAATATTTGTCAAAGTAAGCTTTAAGAATTACTTTTTATAATTTAGATTTATCATGCATTTCTTTATACATAGTATGCGACGCGTAACAGTTTATAAGTAGGTGTTCTCTTATATGCATTTGATACGGTGCATTTGTTATGGATATATTTCAGACTTCATTTATGAAAAGAAATCTAAAGAGCAGAAATTTGATTTTTTTTTTGTATCAATTGAAAGAGTTGGTATTACTTTGCTTCATAAAAAAGAATGGCCAACGTAGATACAAGTATCTTGTCTAAGGGAGGGATAAATAATACTTTGTAAAGAATCACTCTGATTCAAACAAAATATTCTCTGAAACCGATATTATCAAGATGCTTGATTTCTTGATTGACAACATATTTGTAACGTTCGGAGAACGTGTTTTTCAACAGACTGTCGGCATCACAATGGGAACAAATTGTGCCCCTCTACTTGCCGACTTGTTTCTTTATTATTATGAGGCTGACTTCATGCAGGAACTTCTTAGGAAGAAAGATAAGAAGTTAGCAATATCCTTTAACTCTACTTTCCGCTATATAGATGACGTTCTTTCACTAAACAATTCAAAATTTGGTGACTATGTGGAACGCATCTATCCCATCGAATTGGAGATAAAGGATACTACAGATTCATTTAAGTCGGCTTCATATCTTGACTTACATCTAGAAATTGACAATGAGGGTCGGTTGAAAACAAAACTTTACGACAAAAGAGATGATTTCAGCTTTCCAATTGTAAACTTTCCATTTCTAAGTAGCAACATTCCAGCAGCACCTGCATACGGGGTATATATCTCCCAATTGATACGATATTCCCGTGCTTGCATTTCCTATCATGATTTTCTTGATAGAGGGTTACTGCTCACAACCAAGCTATTAAACCAAGAGTTCCAACTGGTGAAGTTGAAATCATCCCTTCGTAAATTTTACGGACGCCATCACGGGTTGGTTGACCGTTACGGAATAACCGTTTCACAAATGATATCGGATATGTTCCTTACGTCGTAACTACAATCCCCTTCCCTTTCATGAATGTGACCTACCGAATTAGACTATTTACCGGATTTGTAATCACATAAGCAACACGACGGGTGCCACATGTGGAGCAGGATCTGCTTACCCTTCCAGAGCACCTGAGATCACCCCTAGTTTTTGGTGGGGTTAGTGTTGTTTATTCTTTAGTTTTCTATGTTGTGTCATGTGTATTATTGTTTTTCTGTTTGTCTTTTTTATTTTTAGCCATGGCGTTGTCAGTTTGTTTTAGATTTATGAGTTTGACTGTCCCTTTGGTATCTTTCGTCCCTCTTTTAAATGTAGATTTAAATATTTTTCACTTCAAACGATAAAGTAAAACTTCTTCAAAACTTATATATGATGTATAGTTCGGCGTTCGCAAAAGAGAAGCCAAGTGTTTATCTCTTCTTCACAAATACGTATTTCATAGAATCTCGATATTAATCATGTTTATAATTTTTCTAACAATGACGTTCTACCTCCATAAGCCTGCAAATGTCATGGCGGGTCACATATATGAACGGCCTTGCAAGTAGTTTGATATGTGATTTTCCTCCACATCATGATGGTTATGCAAATGACAACCGAAACCATAAGGTCCCTCCCTGGTCCAGACGAACTTCGACCGAAAAAAAAACGTTAGAACTTTCCAATTAGAATCGTAATATTGTAATTAGTCTCATTAACTTTTACCTTACACCACCTTTTTATTTACTTTTTACGAAAAAGTCGAACACTTAATATATTTTTAGCGAAATACAGGGTGTCGATGTTAATCTTACCTTCTATACATTTCTAGGAATAGATTATGATTGGCAACCGCACGAAGAACGTGTATATTCCATACCAGGTTTGTAGGGTTTCATATTAGGTTTACTTGGTAGGCGAGGCTTATTTCAATACACGGTTAGTGGTTCATTGTAGTGGTAAATCCATTTCTACACACAACTAGGTGGTGATAATCTTATTGACAATGAACGATTGATTAAACACATTTAAGGCTTACAAGTTGTTATTGTTGGCATTTATTTTTGTATAGACAAATGGAAGTAGGTTCCTAATTCTATAACAGTATAATATTCAAGACGTGAACACTTTATATGCCACTAGTCTAAACACCACATGTTAAGATAGTCGGTAAGATAAATTCGTTACATAGTGAGCTAATGATCTAATACGATATATTTCGGGTCAGTAAATTCCATATGGGGATTCGAGCTTCGCTCTGACCCCATATTTATCGTATTAGGTCACTAGCACACTATTTAACTAATAATATTTGAAGCGTTATTCGCATATGGAAAACAGTGAAGAATTCCTTTCGAAAGTCGGTGATTTTCTCCTCAACCACTACAAAATGAACGCCATGAAATATCCAAAAGTGCTGAAATTGGCGTAAACATCCCATATCAAACAATCAATCGGATAATTAGAAATAAAAGAAAAAGGTTTTAAAAGTGTCATGATTGTCTAAACTTTAGATCTTCCCCGCAATTTCATGTTATAAAAATCGGCAAATTGGCAAAACAATTCCATCAATTAACAAATCAAATTATTAGACATAAAAGAATTTTTTTTTAAAGTACGTAGATTGTCTCAAATTTAGATCTACCAAAATATATCAAGATATGCGCAGTTATTTAATTTTACAAAAACCTTATCATCAAATGTCCAACAATGAGATGAAAGTGCGTAAAAAGGCGCCCTTTAGTGTCCCCGTTTTAAACTTTTGACGTTCGTCCGTTTATAGTTTACGTTTAAAACTAGTTGTATTATGTGTATCGTTACTAACTTTCAGAGGTCACAATACCGTCACTCCGTCAACACTTTGATTGAAGGTAAATATGATTTAATCTTTAAGACTATTAAGAGTTACATTTATGTTAAATGTACGCTTTTGAAGAGTTTGACTAGAAGATTTGATAGCGATTCTTTTCAAATTCTATGTGTTCCCTTATTAACGTTCAGATGGAACATGTGCACCAAAATGTTAAATCACACTCTATCAATCTTTAGCTAAAAATAAAGATAAAAATAAATCTGTTCACAGAACTTTCTAATGATGGAAACATTGGGCGTTGAGAGACGGTTGAAAATACTAGATGTCAATTTTAAATACATTGATTATAACTTAAATTATTTTCCAAATGGAGTTGAAACTGAGGACAAGTGTTACCATAGTTTGTATCGTCTTGATATTGATAGGAGGAGCATCCGCTGTTATCTGCACAAAGCAATGTATTACGACTGTCGTTGCTGGATGTTCTGAGAATTGTAGATTTGTCAATCCTTATGATAATTACAAGCGTTGTGTGGATATCTGTCGAGTGAAATGTTTTAAGTGTGTGCTAGAATGCAATGACTCTAGCTACTCGTGCAATGATTATTTTTATCTTATTTGAAACATTAATTTCAATCTATTAAAGTTATTTCTTTTATACATTTGTATATCTCGACTCTGACTATAATACTTTTATTAAGCTTGGCTTCCTAGATGCGTAATGAGCATTTTGATATTAGATTAATTAACCAAATAGGATATTTAGATAAAAGACTGTTTCGCTGTCATTTACCTGTTTGGCTTTGATAGTTGACAACAAGGATGTCTGAGATACCTGTACAATGTACGTCCCATGTAAAAGGACCAGTCTATTTAGATTACTTTTATTTGAACTTATTTCATTGGGTTTCTTGACGTGTATGCTTAAAATTCGTCAGACTCTGTTACAGGAGGAAACATATGCTATATTAAAATTAGATACACTATATATCTAGTTTAGTATTTAGATTCATTGTAATCACTTGACGGAAGGGAGACTTAAGTTGTGCTTGGGGAGAAAACAAGCGAGAAGTCCAACCATAACACCATTCCCACGAACATAACGACGAAAAGACAAACAAATTAACAAAACATTGCTGAGAAAAAAGTAATGATTTCCTGAAGGGCAAGCAGTGCTTGTTCTACTACTGATTGAAAAATGTATTTGGTCTTACCCTACGATATAGGCAAAAACAAAACATCGATACATGTTAAGTAACACAAAGTGTTTACAGAAGATAAAAGTTTTAAATATTATAAGATTGTACATGGAGAGGACAAACCATACTTTTACCTGTTGAGAAACACATACTTCGTGTTTCAAAAAAATATAATTGTAAGACTGAACAAACAAGTAAAACCGACATAAAATCCGTTCAAACAAAAAAATCTAAGGGTTGACACAGTTGTCATGGAAACAATTTCCTACTCCACTAGTGACACACGTCGTGTCGCTCATTCAAGATTTTATTCAAAATCGGAATTATCCGTGGTCATCTCTAATATTATTGTATAACATCGTTGTTGCTAAGGGTTTTGATCTTATCGGGCAATGCATTTTAAAGATTCAGAGTTTGTAAAGGTTTATTGAAGACGCTGGGCGCCATGTTGTTGCAAGAGAAGTTTGGGATATAGTCTAGTATAGTATAGTATAGCATAGTGTAGTATTTCTATCTGTCAGTAGGAACTTTACAACAACATTATTGTGATTTACATGGCAGAGAAAAACAAACATGTATATCGCTGTTTCTCTGTTTTTAATCTCTGTATATACGTTTTATATATAATGCCTGAATAAAGTATTGCTTCGTAAAAAAAAACCCGAAAGATATTTTTTTTAAAAGTACAGTTAAACTATATGTGGAGACATGTGTTTTATATATGATAAACATTCATCACGGCAAGTCCTTCTAAAAAAATATAACACAGAAGACATATTAAACTCTTCAAACTTGTTATCGTATAATAAAATCCATGCCGTAGTACCCTTTCAACAAGGAGGTAGATCACTGATTTGAAATCATACCGCATCATTTTGTGTGTGATGATTAAACTGAATGTCACTCGTTAGTTGCAATATATTTCTCTGATTTTCCTAATAAAAATCCGTATTCTCACTTTTCTTGAGTCCTACCAAACGAATTTCAATTTTAATGGTACATGTTATTGAAATCATTATCCAGACGTTTATTTAACTGTTTGTAAAGTTTTACAAAATATCTTATCCTTAAATGTTACTGTTATTTGCTACAAAGTTTTATTGGTAAGCGTATGAAATATCTATATTTGCGCAAATACTTCCATATCTAGTATTCAAGTAAGCAGTTGAACATCGGAAGAGAGAATGATTACTGGGATAAAACTTCCTTTAATTTATTCCAAAACACTGTATCACCAAATTCATCGTTTGGATATTCGATGTAAGAGCTAGATTGAACTAACTCTAATACCATCATTGGTAAATCTCTTGGTGACATTTGCTCAAGAAATACTAGAAATAATATGTTTTCCTTATTTCTGGAATAAATGCTTTCCACTTTTGCCATGTTGTATTCAAACATACACCAATACGAATCCAGATAATTATGTGACATCATAATGACAACTTTTCGGCTGTTGTGAATTGCCGATGTGATGTTTGCTGCGATGTCATTTCCAGGTAGAAAATCTCTTTTGTGGATACACAGCTTCAACTCAGCTTCGCGTTCGAGACAAGGCAAAAGTTTGTCATGAACGAAAAATCTATCGTTGTTGTCGTATGAAACAAAAGCATCGTACTCATATTGGCTATCATTGTTATAGTTTCCTTTATTTTGCACTTGATATTTATTTTTCACCATGTAATACATATATCGCAACCGCCACCTATTGCGGTAACATATGCCCCAAATAAGAATAAACAAGAAAACGACCAATGATGCTACTGTGCCAACAATCAAAGAAGAATACGACAAACATTCCTTCGAAAGCTTTTCAAAAACTCTATTCGGTTTCAGTAATGATTCAGAGTTCCCATGAGACGTCAGACATGATGTTTTATGTTTATTGTGAATCCTGATTTTTGTTGTTGACATCCACTTAATAAAGTCTATTGTATCACAACTACATTTTAACGGATTCCCACTTATATCAATGGAAAAATTGTTGTTGACTTTGTACACTTTTTCTAATTGAAAACGAGAATGTTCATCTAAATTTGAAATTCTATTATTAGAAAGATCTAAATTTGACAACTGTTTCATGTGATTAATTTGAAAAGTAATATTATCTATCATATTTCCTGCTAATTTTATGTATTTCAAATTTGCCTGAGATTTGAAAAATGCATACGATAAACTTGGAATCCTATTATCTGCCAAATTGATCGTTTGAAGGGCTGGCACATGTTGCATTATTTCCCCCTCAGTGTCATCCGGGAGTACAAATCCAAGTAGATTATTTTGTAGGAGTAATGTTATTACATTTGGAACGCTTTGAAAAAATACCTTTGACACATTCGAGCAAATGTTATTAGATAAATCTAAATATTGAACATGATCAAAAGTAAGAAGTGGACCAATCCACGAATAGAAAATATTATAACTTAGATCTATATATTCTACTATATTTTCTGCAACTGAAAACTTTGGAATTTCATAGCGGAGAAAGCATTCTTTGTAAAGAGCTTTTTTTAATTTTCGAGGAATTGGCAATACTCTCCAAGACGTGTTATATCGGAATAGTTCATCAGGTGTATGAATTGGTTTACAAACTTGATTACAACAGGATTCGTCAGGACGCTCGCACATTTCTTCGTGTTCATTGTTCCTTCGCGAACTGAACAAAAACGAAGCATTGACAAATTCAATGTGCAAAGTTATCAACTCGAAAAGATATTGGCCATACGAAAATTCATTGTCGGACATAAAGATTTTTCGAATGGAAAATGGAAGCTGTTGTATGGCTCCATCTTCGAAGAGCTGGATTCTATTACTATCACCATGCATTTCTTGCAAGTTGGTATATCTTAAATGGTAAAAGTGCCGCTTCAAAACTTTCGTATTCATTTGAAATGTCTTATGAATTTTATTAAATTTCAGAATCTTTATCGATGTAAATGGAAGGTCAACTGTCACATTTTCCAAACCATCAAACCTTAGACACGTGTTAAAAGATATGTCTAGGCTTGACAGATTACGCATAAAGCTGAATGAACCATTGTACATGTTATTCACTTTACAAGCAGAAATATCTAATGCATGTATGGTTGGCACAGCTCTTAACGTATCCGCTTTCACGGTGTGTATGTAACAGTGCCCAGATAATCCAGGAACGTCCAGAGTCTCTAAATGTGGCATTTCATGAATGATATCTTGAGACGAATTGTAATCAATCTTCAATGTAAGTAAAGAGTGAGGAAATGTAACGTTGTAATTGCTCCAGCTTATATTATTCCTCTTAACATCTAAATATGATAGTGTTCGTAGATATAAAAACACATCTTTTGTAGTTTTTGCTATATTATTATTGTTCATCTGAAGCTTCAAAACACTACTCAGACCATAAAACATTTCCTTTTTGAGAAAGTGTAATTTGTTTTGTGAAAGATTAATTTCACTTAAAGCATTGTTATCCTCAAAATGATATTCCGGTATATCAGATATATTGTTGTAACTTAGATCAACACTGCTCACATTTCTTGGCAGGTAAGGTATTTTCGTTAGATTTGCATGTGAACAATCAACGTCGACATGTCTTTTGTTTGAAGTTTTACATCGACATATTTGATTAAAGAAACATGCTGGTTTCGTCTGTACACTTACTGGCATCATAAGAACAAAAGACGTGAGAAAGAAAATAAGTAGTGTATTTGCCATACTTCTGAAATGAAAAGTGCTTAAATTATCACAAGACGACAAAACCAATATGTAATTAATATATACTTGAACATTTAGAGCATTTGAAATAGGTTTTCGGTTAGAGGATTTCACAATTACAGCTTATATATGTATTCTTTTGTTTTGGCTTTTTCACAAAGTACATAGAGCTTTACTAAATTATTTCATTCATTTATAGATTTAGTGATTGTTGTGCCTTTAGCATTATTACTTTTTTGTGCGATTGTCATGCAAGTGACATGTTAAACTAGCTACATGTATAATCCACAATTTTCTACTTGAAAAATGCTTGTACCAAGTCAGAAATATGACAGTTGATATTCATTCGTTTGATGTGTTTGAGCTTTTGATTTTTTTCATTTGCTTAGGAACTAACCGTTTAGAATTTTCCTCCGAGTTGGTTATTTTTGTTTGTTTTACTATTTGTTAATAAAGACAGTAGATTGCTAAATTTCGAAAATTAAAAGTGTCAATTCGTAATGATCAAAGCCTAAGTATGGTAATCGTATACAAACTTGATAATTTGATATAATCGAAAGGACGGAAATTTAGTAAAGATACAATATCAAAAACCGCTCATTTGTGGGAGAGCTTTCTGGATAAAACTTAAAAGTCCTGATCACAATATTTTATTCGTGAGGTTTCACATTGGCATTAAGTGCTAGAGCTACATTTTGTTTTCAATACTAGTTATCGTTAACATCTATTTTCAAAACAAATCAAACAAGTAAACAAATCAGCTGTGTGATTACCATATTGCTAAAATAAGAAGTACATGTAATTGAGGAATTACTAGGACATTTCTGCGGGATTTATATTTCACACAAGTAGATCAGTATGTACCAATCATTTCCACTTAAACCAAACCAATTACAACTATTTTTTTTCAATTACAAACACGTTTTGCAGGATCTCCTGATTGCACCTGTGCTACTTCCCCTATCATATTAAATCCGGCTGGCCACGTTAATACTGGTGACATCAACATTGTCAATAATACTTCCCTACGAAATGTGTTATCCAAAGGTCCCAAATGTCGTGATCCTAAATCAATTAATTGAAAACACATTTTCATAAAACTGATGAATTTAGTCGAGGAATATGTCAGACAAGGGGTTATACGCAAGAAAGAAGACGTATATACCCTTTCCGAATAAATTAAGGCAGTGAGGTCGTTGATACAAATTAGAATGAAGAAACTACATCGGTCTATCAATACCTATGCTCCGTCAATCTTTAAAGACCTAAATATTGCAAAACACGTGTCCTACCTTTATGACTATTATGTTGTCGTCCCAAAATATAAAGACCCTAACAATATCGTGTATGTGTGTAAATTGCATTACATTAACTGCCTGAATAATGAATAAGAAAGATATCGATAATTTTATTTGGAAACTCACCATATACCCCAACGACAATTACTAAAGAGGAAATCCTAGATAATCATAGGTCTGTTCTATGTTATTTTGGAATTTCCACCAAAGATGAAGAACTGGATCTTCCATCACTGATACCTATACTATATCTGTGTCCTTACAAACAACGGTAAATTGCTGGGTTTTCCTAGTGCTCCAGGAAACCTCTTTCTTAATTGTTTACATCAATTTTTTTAGCAATTAAAGCCGGGCTTTAAAGTTATTGTGAACTGTCTATTTCAGAAGTGGCGTGATTCAGATGTGGATACAGAAACTTCAAAGATCTTTTATCTTGCAATAGTATACAAACATTGGATATTTCTACACGTTACACAAGTATCCCACTCCAATTTAGAAAAAAAACATTGAAAGATCTCGAGTTGGTACTGCATTGTATCATAATACAGAAAGGCCAACGTAGATATAAGTTTCTTAAAATGTATGCGAATGATACCAGAGTGATAGTCACACGCAGGCGTCGACAATAAACTGACAATGCCAAGGCTAAAAAGGCAAACAAACTAATAAAAGAAGCACAATACACAACATAGAAAACTAAAGACTAAGCAACTTGAAACCCACCAACAACTGGGGGTAATCTCGGTTGCTCCGAAGGGAGTAGGGAGGTATACATTCTACTTTAAAAAAAATAACCCTAAGTCTAATGAATTCTGAAACAGACATTATTAAGATGCTTGATTTCTTGATTGACAACATATGTGTTACGTTTGGAGGACGTGTTTTTAATAGACTATCAGCATTCCCATGGGAAACTTCTGTGTCCCTTATCTTGTCGACGTGTTCCTTTATTCTTATGAGTCTGACGTCATACAGGAACTTCTTAGGGAGAAAAAAAGAAGATGGCAATATCTTTTCACTTTACTTTCCATTATAAATTAAAAGAGGATGCTCTCTCACTAAATAATTCAAAATTCGTGGGCTATGTTGAACGTATCTATCCCATCGAACTAGAAATAAAGGATACAACAGATATAACTTAGTTTGTCTCATATCTTATCGGTTGAAAACAAAACTTTTGGACAAAAAAAGATGATTTCAACTTCCAAATTGTGAATTTCCATTTTTTTGTAGAAACATTCCGACAACGCATACGCATACATACGCAGTATATAACTTCCAATTGAAACGACATTCCCGGGCTTGTATGTCCTGTCATGATTTCCTTGATAGAGTGTTGCTACTCAGAATGAAGCTATTAAACCACGAGTTCCTAGTGGTTCAGTTGAAATCATCCCTTCGTAAATTTAACATCACGACTTGGTTGACCGTTGTTGAATATCATTTGCATGAATGATATAGGATATGCTCCTTATGTCGTTCCCCTTTCACGAATATGGCTTATCGAATTAGACTATTAACCGGGTTTGTAATGACACGAGCAACAAGACAGGATATGATTACCCTTCCGGAGCACCTGAGATCCTCCCAGTTTTTGGTTGGGTTCGTGGTTTTTTTTTGTCTTTAGTTTTCTATGTTGTGTCTTGTGTACTCATGTTTGTCTTTTTCTTTTTTAGCCATTACGTTGTCAGTTTATTATAGTTCTATGAGTTTGAATGTGCCTCTGGTATCTTTCGCCCCTCTGTCAAACGGTCTTTTAAATATTTACTTACTTTTACAGGAACATTGCTTTCATTGTACTTTAATGACTGTATCACTATTAGACCTTTTCAACACTTGTCTTCTACTTCAGTTGACAACGACTACAATAGGTAAAATGTTAGTGGTCGTCTCAGAAATATTAAAAAATATGGTTGTATATAATATAATTGCCATTGATCAGTAATTGAATTGAAAGGGAAAAAATATGATTGCCTATTTTCATTTACAACAACGGTAGTTTTCTTGTTATAATTACAAACCCTGTAATGATTTAAATTCTTTAGTTTTATTTTTGGATTGAGTATGAATAAACTCATCATAGATACCAGGATTAAAATTTCGTATATACGCCAGACGCGCGTCTCGTCCACAAAGACCCATCAGTGACGCTCGAATCAAAAATGTTAAAAAGGCCAAACAAAGTACAAAGTTGAAGAGCATTGAGGACCAAAGCTCCCAAACGTTTTGCCAAATACAGCCAAGGCATATATATAAGAGTCTGGATGGGAAATCTTTAATATTCTATTTTTTATTTCTGAAAGATGAGATTAAAGCTATGATAAGCTAGCAAAAAGAACAAAATGTGTAAAAAATTATGTAAACATAACTTTCGACATAGAATATATAGCTTTTTAAAACACAAGTTAACAACAAGAGCCACTCTATAAAGAGTTATGAGAGACTATAAACCATTTTTCTTATATTATTATACAAATACAAGTCAACTATAATGAGTATAAAATACATTTTCGCTTCACTAAAATTTCATATCAGATTTAGGCAGTATTAAATAACATATTTTCAATAGTAAAAAGGTTTTTTTTCATTATCAGACATATGTATAAAAAGTCTCATCAACAATACTAGCATGGTTAAAAATAAAATTACGAATATCTGAATATACAGGAGAGTTTCACAAAGCATGTTTTTCATCTTTTTAGATGGACAATACCACGAATGAAACACATTAAACATTTTGAGGTACAGCGATATATAATCAATAGTCGGAAAATATGTACCAAGTCAAGAAATCGGAACGGCTCCGAAAAAACAAAGAGATACATAATATCGTAACCTAAAATTTCTACTTTTGACCAATATATATTTTTGGGTTGTAAAATGGGCATGACATATGCAGCGGGTTGCAGTAGAACGAACTTGGATCAACAGAAGTGCTCCAACAGGCTAGGTTTAGCAGTTCAAGCTTCTTACAACACATAAGACGTGTTTTCTGTAGTGATTATGCCCGGGAATGGAGAAAATGTTTCTAAAACAAATAGACGGAATTGATTCATTGGACACGAAGATAACTTATAAAATCAATTATATTCAATATGTTGAGAATCAACGTCTACAATGTTCATACATGTGTTTCGGACACGTTTTGGACATGCAGATTTTCCAGTTACAATGTCTTATATGTTATTATGTTACTATGGGAATGATAAAATGTTGTGTCATATCAAATAACATTCCAAAAACGAATTGCCAGCTATTGGCAAGCGAATTCGACTTCCATTGTGCGTTGAAAAATCGCACAACTAGATGTCAATAATCATATTACCGAAGATGCCATAGTTTCGAATGTGAATATATTGACGTGAAATATTTATGCTTTTAAACTTTTTTAAAATGCGATAAGTATCATGCGAAAGAAAGAGGAAACTACAGAAAATCCAGAATGGCTTATTGCTAAATATTCGGTTTTTTTTCATAATATCGTTAAAATCGAAGATGTAGAAACATGGTTATGATACATGCATGTAATACATAAATGATTTTTATCTTTGATATGACCCCTCTATTTCTCCTGTAAACTGTAGGTGTTAATAGTCAGTGTCGAGGTTGTTGGAAAGGTCTATTTCGGGAACTTGGGGATATCCCTTCCGTTTTATGGTATGTCGCGCGATATTCAAAGAAACAATAGCGAAGTTTTATTTAGTTATTCTGGTTCCAAGTTAGCCTTAAACAGATTAAAATGACAAATTCTGAGGATTTTCAACTGTTTAATAATGAATACGAAGGATAGTATAATTAACAGCCAGTTGTAAATTAACCTTGTTTGGGCTTCATGAATATTCCCTTATTGTTTATTATGTTTTTGATACCATTTTTAAAGAAACATATTTTGTACTGATATGCACATTTTTGCATGGCCACTAACAATAATAGCCGCAAGTCAATGTCGGTTATCAGCCCTCGAGGCCAATATCAATATCAGCCACGCAATCCATATCAAGCCCCCAAGTTGAACTTGTCAATCAAAAACTATTTGTAAACAAAGTTTCATTCGAAGCAGCTAGACGACCAGGAGAGGTTTCTCACAGATCAAATGACGATCCATGTTAAACATATTAGAATAATATATACTTATCAAATTAAGGTATCACACGTACAGTTACGCAGTACCCGAAAATACAAGAGATGTATCGAGGGAAAAAAAGCATTTTTCGTTGATTGTGTTTATCTGCTAGTTTTGGAGATTTTGCGTTTTTAATTTTTGTTTTAATATAAATGAATTATTCTCGAAAATCATAACGAAGCAAAATGATGCGCGTATTGTCAGTTTCGTTGATATTATCGTCTTTTGTTTAGCAAGTTGATTCCAAGAATATCTATTCATGAATTACGTATGTTACTGACGAGGCATTGAATTAAATACTATCATAAGTGAACTGTGTACGACAACACAAAATATTATCACTCTTCAGAATTATAGAACGCTTAGCAAACCACGAATTTAGCTAAAACATGGCCTAATATGAACTAAAGGATAAGGAAATATAAGGAGTAGTGGTGGGCAATAATTCAGTTGCATTTCATTTCTTCAAAATTGATACGATAAATGATTTTGTCGAAAAAGTATTTGTTTTACAGTAATCCTTTTCAAGTGCTTAAAAATTATTTAACTTTGTTTCAAATTTGTAGTTTCATATGATTTTAAATACTTACTACAAATGACAGACTAAAATGGCATCCAATAAAGTAATGATCGATTAAGTTTAAAACATTCCTATCAATCTAGAAATGGGTTATCTAAGGACGAAAACATTTATATACTGAACCGAACAAAAAGTGACACATTAAATCAAGGTATCTTAAATATTACAAGTTTTGAAATTTACAACAAATACGTTATAATTGATTATAAAGTCAAACAAATGAATGGTACTCTTTGGTGTAAGGACAATGTTCGTAAATATTAAGTGCACACACTATTACATACAACGAATGTTGAAAACATATCATTAAATGATAGAACCTTCAAAGGCAACCAGGACATATACGCACAAATGAACTACATGTATCTGTATTAATAGTTATCAAAGGGACCAGGCTTATAATTTGTTACGCCAGACGCGCGTTTTGTCTTCATGATACTTATCAGTGACGCTCAGATAAAAAAAAAGTTAGAAAGCCAAACAAGTATAAATTTTAAGAGCCTCGATGACCCAAATTCCACAAAAGTTGTGCCAAATACGGCTAAGATAATCTATGCCTGGGAAAAGAAAATCCTTTGTATTTCAAATAATTTACACTTTTGCAAACAGTAAATTTATAAAAATGACCATACAATTGATATTAATGTCAGCATGGAAGTGCTGATTACTTGGTTTGTGATACCCTCAAGGACGAAACGTCCACAAGCAGTGGCATCAACCCAGTGGTGTTAATAGTTATCAAAGGTACCAGATTTTGTGAATATCATTGGAATAACATTCAGCACTTTCAAAAAAGTGTCATTAGTTTATTTGCAGATTTTGGTCTCAGTCAGTCTCCATTTTTCCTACTTTGTAATTCATGTATATATCGTTTTTGGGATTATAAATGAACTAAGGCAAAGAAATAGAATGACAGAAAATGGTTAATTGTGACTCTAGTGATATGCACACGGGCGTTAACATGCTAAAAAGTATAAACCATGTGAGACCAAAAATTATGGTAAAATATGGCAACTAAAATATATTTAAATAACTACATATACTAAACAAGTAGCTGATTCCTTTTCTCCAGATTCTTGTCCTTCCATTCTCAATTACATTACATTCTTACTGCGCCCCTTACAATGCTTTAATCTAAGATAGTAACGGCCATCCATTACTGATGGCCCCAAATTTGATGGTGCAAAATCTACTGCAATCGGACTAGGAGATAAATTGTCAAGAAAGGACCCTACGCCCGACGACGTCATCTCCTATTGTTGTCATTGTCTATAGCAAGTCTATGACGCTCGTTTGTGGCATTTTTTTGCCGAACAATTTTGTTGTTAATAGGTGAGGTTGCTAATTTAAATTGATTTTGTATATGGCTCTAATGGACTATCATTTATTATGTCTTATTGGTACCCATTTGCTCCAACTGCGCGGATTGATCTTTTCGGTGTTACAGTATAGTCTGATTCATGTAAAACAAATTAATAAGGACACTGGTGTTAAACGCGTCTCCAGTCAATTGGGATCGGTGTATTGCATTGTGGTGTTCAATAACCTGTTCCCGTTAGCAGGAAACTAGTCTTGGCACTCCTGTCGCATCCGAATCAAGGGCCATCAGTAATGTTTTTCGATTTTATTTATTCCTGTTTCAGCACCCATTTGCAGTATTTTAATTCCTATTTATGTAAAGCTTGCACCAATTTGCACCAAAGACTGAGATGATAAGGAGTTGCTAACGATGTTTATTTATACAAAAATGTATATTTGGCTATCAATACTGAAATCTATGAATTTTATTGAAAAAAAGAAAGGCGACGCTGGCCTGGGACACAGATATATTGAGTCCAATATCATTAATGAGTTTTAATATATCAAATTTAAAATCGAGTAGATTTGTACCCATATTTGACATTTTATCTACGATCATTCAATGGTGCGATTCTTCTGCGTTTAAGTATATTTAAAGTGCAACAATTGATCGTTATGCAAACTATACAAAATCAATATTGAAAAGATAACTAAACCATTTTATAGGGACAGACAAAATTTTATATAAATAGATCAAACGAAAGTTTATCATCTCAATGCACATGAATAGTTCTGTTAATGTTCGCATCTAGATATAATCAAAAGGTGAGTTAGACGGGGGAGGGCACTGTTGTTGTTGATAACTTGTCGTTTACATTATCAATGCTTTAGCTTTATCAATTTATTCCTTTCCGCCTTTCATATCAATAGGAAAAAAGAATAGAAAACAACAAAATATTTTTCGATAGCTACAATAAGTCTAAAATAAAGGCAACAGTAGTATACCGCTGTTCGACATTCATAAATCGATTCAGAGAAAAAAAAACAAATACGGGTTACAAGCTAAATCTAAATAAAACACATCAAATATAAAAGAACTCCGACACAACAGAAACACAACATTAAAATATAACACACACAGAAACGAACTATAATATAGCAATGGCCCTTTTTCTATCTTAAGTACAGGACATTTAAAAAAAAACATGATGGGTTGAATCTAGTTTTGTGGCTAGCTTAACCTCGCACTTTTATGGCAATGTTAAATATAACACTAAACAAAACAATTAAATGACATGAATACAGTACAAGTAAATACAAGAGCATTCAGGACAGAGAATTACACAAATAAACAATACCAGATAAAGTACATTTCGACAACGAAACAACAGAAACACTGAAGTGAACAATAAATAAACGACGATGCAACACAAACAGAAACAAGCTATACGATAACAATTGAAATTTTCCTGACTTGGTACAGGACTTTTTTGTAGAAAAAAAATGGTGGGTTGAACCTGGTTTTGTGGCTAGCCAAACTTTCTGCTTTTATGGCAATGTTAAATATAACTTTAAAATGACAGAGCTATAATACAAATAAATGGGTGAACGTATACGTCAGAGAAACACACAAATAATAGCTAACAAAATGTACCAGGTTTAAAATTAAATACGTTTCGTCCACACAACACTTACCATTGACGCTCAAATAAAAAAGTTCGAAAGTACAAAGTTGAAAGAGCATTGAGGACCAAAAGTTCCAATTATGTTGTGCCTAATACAGCTAGGGTTTTCTGCCTGGGATAAGAACATCCTTATTATTTAGAATAATTCATACTTTACATACAGTTAATTTATAAAAATGACTTTATAATAGATATACATGATAACACCGAAGTGGTGACTAACTACAGAATAAAAACGGATACATAAAACAACATAAACCAGCACATGAAAATTCACAGCCGTGTTAGCCAAAGAGATCAACGCACAAAGTGACGTCACATTTGAATTTCTAAAAATGTCCAAAAATAGGATAGAATTTATTACAAGGTTTGTAATACTGATAAAACAATTATTAATAAGAATGAAAATTACTATACTAATTAATATAAAAGTGTGGTAGTAATTAGATAAATAATATTGTATTATCTAGCTATGTCGGTGTTTCTTCTTAATTAAACTGTAAATTAAATATATCGTTTTAATTTAGTTGACCCAAACTTAAATCTAATATATGAACTCAGTGATTATTTATCTTTTCCTTAACACACGAATACAGCAGAAACAAATAAGATTTACGATTACAAACGAGTTGGTAAAGTCCTTTACGATACTTAAAGTGTGGCAGAGTAGTACATTGTATATTAATCAACTGTGGGCATTCCTGGTGCATATGGGTCAATATTTGTAATAGAATTCTAATAGACGGTAAACATAACGTTATTTACTATAGCTCAATCTATATCGTAAATTTGGATATGCATGATGTCTCGTTTCGAAGCTGAAACATTTTCACATATGTGGTTAAATTTATGGTGTATGGAGTGATATTACTTTTGCCGTAAACTTAGCATACCCCTGACTTATTTTGTGATGCGGCTCTTTGTAGTAACAAATCGATTATTTCACACAATTAGTTCTTTAAAGATTTAAAACTTAGAATACATTTAATAGCTCAATAGTTTTTACACATATATTTCCATGGTCATTTACTTTCAAAATCAATAAATATTTAAGCTCAGTCACTTGTTGAATATAGAACAATATCCAATATCACTACATAAATTTGTTTTGTTTACACAGAACTTTTCAATTAGAGGCGCATTATGAATATTGACCTATGTGGGTTCTGAGCAGCGTTTCGGACAAAAAGAATATTTACGATGTTGTTTAAGTTTTGTTTCTGGATTAAGCCTCATCAGTTACGTATAGGTCTCTAGAATTTTCTTGTTTTTTTAAACATGGAAGCAATAGTTTGGTGTAGGTGTTTAAAATGACAGATGTAGTTTTCATATTTGATGTAAACGAGTTGTTTTTACCAAAATTATTTGTCAGACAAAAGTGCTGATTTTTTTAAGCTTCTAAACCCTTATAAAAAAATTCTACATGAGAATACTACGTTCATTATGATATTTTGAAGTTTTTGTACTGGTTTGATTAGCATAAGGTTAGCTATATCAATAATGATTGCAACCAATCTCTTCTTTATATCAATTGCATACATTATACAGGCCTGTTGAAATCGTGAATTGTACTTAGATAATAAAATATAAATAAATATCAGTATTTCAAAAGAACAAACTATTTAGATCTGAGCGTCAACTGATGAGTTTTATGTTGACGAAACGCGCGATATGCGTACTAAATAAAACGTCTGATTCATTTGATAACTAAATGATGACGCTTTTAATTGAACCAAAAATGAAATAAATCGATCTTCAGATATCTATATACAGTGTATATATATATATATATATATATATATAAGTATATATGTCATTTTTACTTTTCAAACATTTACTAACAAGTCAATATGTTGACACACTGGTATATGTATAGTACTAAACAGTGGCGATATGCCAATTTGTGTTCCATGTTGAAGATAGTTATTTGGGTTTATAGTGATAGTGCTGACTGGTGTACCTCAAATGTTGATATTTTTCCTAATATGTCTATTTGTTTGCTCACACATTGTGGTCAATGTTATGCTTTTATATGCGACTGTCATATAAGAGAGAAGTTTGGCTATCTTTACATCCTATAATATAAGGTTTAATACATATGTTTCTTTATAAGGAAATGCTTGTACTAAGTCAGGAAAAGACTGTCGTATTTAATTCGTTTGATATGTTCTGCACCTGAAATAAAATATATCAGAAAGTATATTCATGGTAATGTTGTTGTCGATTCTCCATCATAAAATGTTGCTGAAGCTACACAAAAAGGGTATAATTTATTTAATTTTACGAAATGTATGATACTATATTTTAATTTGTCATATACTTAGACTAAATAACATATGAATTTTACCGTATGATAATAGCATTAAATTAACGTATATTTCATATTTTTTCCAATTAGTGCTTAGCGGGCTGATATGAAAAGTTTATCACATGCTTCGATTGTTATCACATGCCTTTCCGTAACGTTATCACATGGCATTCCGGTGATACTCGGCAAATTCCGGAAAATACACCTCAATACTACGTTTTCAGTGAAAAACATTACCAAGTAGTGTACAAAACAATTATTTGGATACTGGAAAATATATTGTGTGAAATAATATAAAAAAAAAAAAAAAATATTTATTTTTAAATGTTAAAATGGTTTTTTTTTCTCTGTTGAGGCATATGTTAGAAAGACTCATATCGAATGTACCAAAATTTGGGTCCGACGTCCCTGAACTTTTCACTCTTTGAACTTCTTTTCTAAAAGGATCATTATATGAATCTGTTATTTTTCTTTACTGTTGAAGCATATGATAAAAAGATCATAACATGTCATTTTTCATATCGTATGTATTATCAGCCCTCGGTCAATATCAGCCCTCGAGCCTTGCGGCTCTTGGGCTGATATTGAACCTAGGGCTGATAATACATGCGATATGAAAAATGCCATGTAATAATCTGATAATATTTTTTTTATCTATATGAACTGATAAACATAGCTTAACCTATTTCTAAAATAAACAAATCCAAAATTCTTTAACAGTAAATTCGTAATAAAACAAGATTATTATGTCAATAGATAATTGCTCAACAAATATGATATATGCTATGTTATCACAATTTAATACTGTATCACATACACATTCCTTCTGTTATAAAGATTTCACATTAAATATGATATATGTTTTTCTTCTTTCTAAACTTTAATTCATATAAATTGTAGCCATCGTTCAAGTAAGGTGAAAGTAGACATTTCATTGAGAATTATCACAAATCTTTATCAATCTTTCTGGTAATCATAATAATTGAACACAATATCTGATTATATATGATAATATATGTGTCTCTCAGTTTTAGTATGTTACCTGGATTTATTTTCACTAAATCGATTTAAAACTTTTGAACAGCAGTATACTACTTGCTAAGTCTTTAGTTTTCTATGTTGTGTATTGTGTACTATCATTTGTCTGTTTATTTTTTTATTTTTTAACCATAGGGTTGTCAGTTTATTTTCGATCTATGAGTTTTACTGTCCCTTTTGTATCTATCGCCCCTCCTCTACAGTTGCTTTTTTTTCAGCACTTTTTTGTCTAATTTAATGATAATTTGTCGGCTCTAAAAACATTTAACCATAACCTGGCAGTCTAAATCTATATCGGAAATTACTGGATTCTTTGTGCTGTCTTTAGAACCAAAAATAGAGGACTCACAATCTTTTCAATAACATTTAAAGCTATATTTTGTTTTACAGTAATTTATATTTTGTGTTCTATATATTTTAAATACTGGCAATAGAAGTATACCGCTGGTTAAAAGTCATAAATCAGTTTAACAATCAAAAACATGGGAAGCACACCAACTTTAAGAAGAAAACAACCGAAAAACAGAAACACTGAACGGCTAAAAAAAACAAGGTTACAGTGGCGAAAGCAGGATATTAAAAAGATGGGGAAAGAAAGCTAAGGTACAGAAGAAATAAATCAATAAAATGCAATATACCATTAATGTTTAACTTAAAGAGGTCTTAGGCTACTAAATAGAATCAAGGTAACTATCATCATGGTGCTTCATTGCTTGATCACAATCCGTATTTCGGTAGTTTCATTTGAACATTGTTTTGTTTTCTATATCTAAAACGATAAAACAGATTATCATCGATACACTAAGTAAATGAAGCAATCAGGATAAAACCACGTTTTTGTATAGCTAGCGTATTGAATTTTAAACCTGGCACCTTTTGTTAGCTATTAATCGTGTGTTTCTCTGTCCATATATATGTTCTCCCATTTATTTGTATTGTAGTCCTATCATGTAATGTTGTCATGTTAGTGTTATATTTAACATTGTCATAAAAGCGCGAGGTTTGGCATGCCACAAAACCAGATGACACCATTTTATTTTATTAAAATGTTCTGTATCAAGTTAATAAAATGGCCATTGTTAAATCATAGTTCGTTTCTGTGTGTGTTACTTTTTTTAATGTTGTCTTTCGGTTGTGTCGTAGTTCTCCTCTTATAATTGATGTGTTTCCCTCAGTTTAAGATTGTAACCGGGATTTGTTGGTTTCTTACCCAATCGATTTATGAATTTCGAACAGCGGTATACTACTGTTGCCTTTATTGATCGACCATTTTTTTCATAGATAAATGTATATACCAAGTCAGGAATATGACACTTGTTATAATTTATCAAAGGTACCCGGATTATTATTTAATACGCCAGACGCGCGTTATGTATAAAGACTCATATCAATAAAATTATAAAGCCAAACAAATACAAAGTTGAAGAGCAATGAGGACCCAAAATTCGAAAAAAGGACCAAAATATGGATCAGGTAATCTATTCCTAGGATAAGAAAATCCTAAGTTTTTTCAAAAACAGGAAATTTACTTTAATGACCAAATAATTGATATTCATGTCAACATCGAAGTGCTGATTACTGGGCTGGTGATACTCTGGTGATAAAACGTCCTCCAGCAGTGGCATCGACCCAGTGGTGTAAATAGTTATTAAAGGTACCAGGATTAAAATTTATTACGCCAGACACGTTTCGTTTACGTTATCCATTCTCTTGATGTGTTTGATCTTCTGATTTTGCTATTTTATCATGAACTTTCCGTTTAGAGATCAATATTTCGCTATTTTACATTTTTCTGTTAAAAAATTACTAACCCGCTTAACACAGCTTTGTCTAAACATAACATTGTTTTGATTGATGCTTTAGTCTGGGAGAGCATGATTTATTTATTAATTGTAATTTGCTTTGAACTAACTCTCAGTAACTACGAGTACTCATATATCGGTAATATGTGGCAATTTTGGAAGGCCAATAGTTGTCTCATCGCAACTCATACCAAATCTCCTTACTTTTATATCATTTATGTCTGTGGTGACATACGTGTTGTTTACATCACGGATATTTACTGTATGATATCAATATTTGTACCCTAAAATGAATTTGTATAATAGTTTTTCTTGTTTTAACTAATCCTTTGCAACTATAAGGGAAAGCAACACATTTTTTTTTTAAATTGCATCTTATGTCCTGTATGTTACATTTAAATTTTACCGAACATTCCGGAGAACTCATATGACAGTTATATCGCCCTTCTGTTTTTCAAATAAACGAAACACTAGATATTGACCATTGCTATAAATTCATATTCATACATGATAAAGCTTTTGAATTATTTGCATTATGTTGGTAAACATATATTGCTGAGACGCTCAACAGATCAGCCGAAATTCACTTATTTGATTGAATAAATATCAAGAACCATATTTGTTTTGAATCAGTGTGAAGTGACCTATCAAATGGAACCTGAAGTGAAAACTTTTAACTGTAAGTTGCAATTTATCTCCCTTATTTCAAGCACATGTATTTAGAAATAAATATTTTTCGAATCGATGTAACTTTTAAAAGTCACATATTTGAACCGGTATCCCTAAATTATCTGCCTTTTATTGACAAAAGTACATAGAAACCATATAGTTTTTGAATCAGTGTGAAAAAAAACCTAAAATTTGACAACAATAGTAATTATGAATAAACTGCAGTTACTGTGGCGAAAGAATAAACTATTAGTTTCTGATTAATGTTCTATTAATAATATAGATGTTACAACAATACATTGATACTGATTTAAAGTTCTGTTTGTTTTTGTTCGGCCCACGTTTTCAAGGGAGATAATTTCTGTCTATTAAAAAACTTGCTAAAATAAGTATCACAAATTTCTGATAATAAATGTAAAGTTAAACTGAATTGAATTATTAATAGTCCATAAAGAAAAATATTGTTCACAGATTGTCAGTTAATAAAATAAACTCGCGTCCTTCGCGACACTCCCAAGGAACAGAAAGTATTTGACACAAATTAAAGTCAATGTTCACTATCAAGACGTCCACTCATGGATTTTCTGTTTTGCTTGTACCGCAGCAAGTCTCTGAGGTCTAGTAGATGAGGTTTGCGTCTCACACTTTGAGTTCTGTTCAATATTATTAACATTGTCAGTTTGTTCAAAATTTTCATCATGACATTCCAAAGGATATAAGAAGTTCAAATTTCTGTTTAATGTTTTCTTCGATGGCAATAATACCTTTGCTGATCTACATTGTGCGTCACTACTTTTGGATAAGTTTATGATTTTACCAATTTTCCACATTCCTCTCGGAAGATTGTCCTTGATCAAAACAATGTCACCAATCTGTGGATACTGATTTGAGCGCACTCTTTTCTCTTTAAGTTTCACGGTTGTTCTTTCACGAATGCTGAGCAGATAATTATCACGCCACACTTTCTAGAATCTGTTTAAATGTTTTTGACCTTTTTTCCAAATTTCCAAAAGATTATCAGTTGAACTAAACTGTGATTTATATTCTGGATCTTCATCATTATCGATTCGCTCTGGTATTCCGGTGTGTTTATTTAGAGTGAGGAAACAAGACGGTGTTAACACAATATTAGAGTCAATATCCTCACCAATGTATGCTAACGGTCTACTATTTACCACGACTTCAACTTCTGTTAAAAGTGTTTGTAATTGTTCAACGCTCAAACAAACCTTTCCTATGGTTTTTCGCAATGAACGCTTTGCACGTCCAACTAGTCTCTTGTAAAAACCACCCATCCAAGGGGCTAATTCTACTATGAATTTCCAACTTACGCCCTTGTTAGACACATAGTTTTGAATGTCCGAATCATAAAGAACCTTTTTCCATTCCTGTTGTACTACATTACTTGCAGCTTTAAACTGTAGAGCATTATCTGAAATAATTTGTATTGGAGTTCCACAACGGGCAACAAATCTTCAGAATCCAAGTAAAAATTGATCGGTAGTCATATCAAGCATCAGTTCCAGATGAATTGCACGCACAACTAAGCAGGTGTATAAACAGACCCACACTTTTTCAGATCCATTCACAGTTTTTACATAAAGTGGACCAAAATAGTCTATTCCGGTGTACGTGTACGGACTTGATTCGGTTACTCTGTTCTTGGGGAGTGGAGGGATGAGCGGCATCTTATACGGCCCTCCTTCATAACGGATGCAGTTTCCACAAGTTCGTAAAACATGTCGGACTGTCGATCTACCTTGCGGAATCCAATATTTTTGTCTTATTTGTGATAACGTTTGAGCAACTCCAACATGTAACAAGTTCCCATGGTAGCTGTAAATCAGAAATTTTGTAAATGTTTCTTTCTTCGGTAATAAGATAGGTCGTTTTGCGTTTTCGGAAATGTCTGCATGTTCAATTCTACCTACACATCGAATTAATCCGTTGTTGTCTATTGTAAGACCTAATTGACGTATAATATTACTTGACTTGTTTTTAGTTATATCATGAATCTCCTTTGCAAAATGTTTCCTTTGAATGTGAACAATCCACATGAATTTTGCATCTTCAATTTCCTTTGCCGTAAGCGGTCCAGAAATAGTGTCCTTTTTTAGTTTTTTAATAAATCTTTGTACCTAAGCAGTTATTCTCAATTGTCTAATCAAACTAGAAAAGTTTTCGCATTTCATACCATATGGTGATTCTAATTTACGATCGCAATTAACTCCTGAAGGGGGCTCCCCAACAAAAAGTTCGGTCTGTTGGTAACTAGTGCTTGGTTAAATTTCTGATTTATAAAGATTAACATTTTCAGTTGTCAAATTATAAAACCAAGTTGGCCATCGATCGTTGGAAAGCAGGAGCCAAGACGGTCATTTCCACCATAGATTGTTCAATTTAATTTCACTGAAATGTGTTCCACGGCTTGCAATGTCAGCTGGATTTATATCGGTTGATACATAACGAAATTCGGTATCAGTGCAGTTTCTGATCTCTTTTAAACGATTTTCGACAAATGTTGACATTTGTTTTTTCGACGCTATCCAATGAATGACACATTGCGAATCTGTCCATAAAGTTTTCTTCTCTACAGTGATCTTTAGATTGCTTTCAATAAATGCTAAGCATCTTATTCCAATGATGACGGTAAGGAGATCTAATCTCGGTATGCTGACTTTCTTAATTTGAGCAAGGCGGGTTTTGGAATAAATCAAGTCGACTCGGCATGATTCATCCATTTCATGACGCAAATAAATTGCACAAGCATAGGCCTTTGTTGATGCATCACATAAACAAAGTAACTGATATGAACATTTGCCATCTAATCCTATGTACCTATCAAAGGTATGGGTTTGTATTTGTTTAATGTCAAATGCAATTTCTTTCCATAAGTCGCAGTCATTTTCGGATAACTTAAAGTCCCATTCTACTTTTTTACTCAATAATGTTTGTAATAACAATTTTCCTAGCAAAGTAACTGGTGAAAAGAATCCTTACGGATCAAATATTGATGCAATTGATTGCAAAATTTCTCACTTCGAACTTGACAATTCTAAAGTTTCTAATTTAGGTCCAGACATTGAAAGTTTATCATCTTTGATAGTCCAATTAATGCCAAGTACTTTCATTTTCTCTCTGTTTGCTTGATCCTGCTTCGGTATATCGGACATGAACTGTGCTGAGTTTGAACACCAATCCCTAAGATTCATTGAAGCTTCATGAAAAATGCTTTTCAATTCCGTATACAGTTCTTTCAATTCATCACTAGTATTGACTCCTGTAAGCAAATTGTCTACATAGATATTATCTTGAATCTTCGTAGCAACTGGTGTATTGTAATTCCGCAGATGCAAATCAATGGTTGCGGCCAAGAGAAACGGGCTTGAAATTACCCCAAACGGAACAGGGCAAAATCTATATATCTGAACGTTATTGATATTAAATAACGGAATTGTTCCGTCTTTTACCCAGAAAATCTGGTCACATCTCTGTCTGGGTTCTGTAAGCCGAGTTGCAAAAAGGCTTTTTCGATGTCAGCAACAACGGCATATTTGAACATTCGGAAACGGAGTAATATTCCACAAAGATCTTTCAACATCACGGGTCCTCTGTATAAACAGTTATTCAGACTTTCATAATCATCTCTTGTTTTCGCTGATGCATCATACACAATCCTAACCTTTGTTGTCGGCTTTGTTGAATCTACAACTGCATGATGTGGTATATAATGAGTTATATGATCCTCATGTTTATTGGTCACATCTACCGTTTCGATAATCCCTTTTTCGCATTGCTCATTGATAATTTTATCATAATTTTCAAAAAGTTCCGGTTTTTTTCTCAATCTATGCAACAAGGACCGATATCTTCCGTACGCAAGTTCCTTGTTGTCATTAAGTGTTTTTAGTTCGGATTTCCACGGCCAACATACCAAGTATCGTTCATTCGTGTACTCAACAGAATTGTTAAATTTTTCTAATGCCTTCGTGTCATTAGAATATTCAGACGGTTCACTGATGCCTATAGTTTCAAGGTTCCAAAAATCGTCTAGCGGTGGTTTTATAGGCATTGATTTGTCAATAGCAGTAACGGCACACGAGTATAATAATGGGAGAGCATTTGTTCCATAGTTTAAGATTAACATACTGGGCTCTTCAAAGCCGTCTGATTTTTCAGAAGTTCGACCGGTGATAATCCAACCAAATTTTGAACCTAACAAGTATATTCCTGGCTGAATTTCAATTTTCTCGGGTAAAATTATGTCTAAGTAATAATCGTTACCTATGAGCAGCTCAATTGTTGTTTTCTCGTTTTCTGTTGGAAGGGTGTCCGCAAAACTAAAGTTATTCCACAAATATTCATAATTTTGACAGTTTTTAATCGAAACGGGTCTCCTAAGTACACTTCCTGTAATTTTCGAAACTACATTTTCACTTATTTTCATTTTTGTCCCATCCACTAATTTCATCTGTAGTGTGACCTTTTCTGTTTTCACTAATTTCGGCTTATCGGACGAAAAGGTAATAACGGATACTTCTTCAACGGATTCAACTTTCAATCTAAGTTTTTTAGTTAATGTTTCAGAAACATATATGCGTTGACTTCCGGAGTCCAGCAACAGTCTTATTTCCTCATTACAAGTGTCTGACATATTGGTAATAACGGTTTTTGCAGTCTGCATTAACACAATATCACCCGACGAAAGAAAGGATGGCTCAGTTGTAATACTAACGTTAACGGATTCTGTTGATTTGACAGCTTCATCTACTAAATTAGAAATTACAGTTCTATTCGTGGGAAATTTCTTCAAACACAAACTTCTGTGGTGTTTTTTCGTTTTACTAAAATAAACACATTTACGGTCGCTTGAACACTCACGTAATCTATGACCTGACTTCAAACAAATATAACATAATCCATTAAGTTGTGCTTTTCTGTCTTCAACAGTTTTATACAGACTACACTCATCTGACCAGTGGCTGCCTTTGCAGTAAATGCATAATTTCTTCACTTCAGTTCGGGTCGGTGTAAACGGCATATCATTTGTTGCGGAAAATAAAGCGTCACCGGAACTTCTCACCTTTTGCGGTTTACCATATGACGGTTTATATCTAGACTGCACGTTTGCATTAGACGGCTGCTGCGGTTTAGAATCATTAGTTTTTTCTTTTGACTGAATTTCTGCGGCTTCACGTGCGGCTATGTAGGATTTTAGTAAATCACGTAGTTTGTCGACTCTCCATCTATCAGATCCTTTCTGGATTTCTAGTTGAACTAACACCGCTTCAGGAAGTTTGGTTGTTATCATTGAAATAAAAACATCTTGATCTATATTCTGATTAAGCGCTTCAAGACTTCTCAAATTACGTTCAATCTTGTCGTAGAGAAATCTGAGTTCTGATGTACGGTTTGACGCGCACGACAAATTCATAAGTTCAACGTAATGTGCATTCACTGCGTTCTGTATATCACCAAATCTGTCTTTTAGAATGTCTATCGCAATATCATAATTTTCATTTGATAGCTGTAACCCAGATATTGCACTTTTATCTGTGCCATGTAATTTACTCTTTAAGTATGAAAATTTTTCAACATTTGACAGTTTAGTGTTTTTGTGAACAGTTACTTCAAATTGGTCCCAAAATTCTTTAAATTTCTGTTTATCTCCATTATAACCCATTATTTCCAGTTTTGGTAATTTTACAGCTGCTTCATTTAGTTCATCATGTTGAGGTTTAGCATTTTGTAATTGCATTTGTTGCATCATTTGTATTTGTATTTCTATTAATTGTTCAATTTTAGAATCTTGTTCTGGTTTTGATAAGTTTTTGTATTTTTCCTGTAGGAAATTGTCAATCAGTTTGAGCTCTTCCTTGCGGCTTGTTACCTCTGTTATTATATTAAAGTACAATTCACTTTCTTTTTTAAATGTTTTCATGTCTTCTTCGGCTTTGACAGTTTCTAATGCGAGTGATAACCTTTCTAAAGGTTCTTCAAATTTTGGGCCAAATTCATCAAATCTGCGATACGATTTGTTTACCTATCTGATTTGGGATTCAAGATCAAAATCGGACACTTCCCTTGTCAAGAGTTCTTCAGATTTACCAAGTTCGACTTCTAATAAATTTTTATATCGTGTTTTAAGGCCTTTCAGATATAAGAGTGACATTTTGAATGTTTACGTTTTGTCGTTTGTATGTATCGGAAATTCTTGTCAGTTTCTATCACTTACTCCCGGGTTTCGGCACCATTCAATGTGGCGAAAGAATAAACTATTAGTTTCTGATTAATGTTCTATTAATAATATAGATGTTACAACAATACAGTCCACATTGATACTGATTTAAAGTTCTAATTTTTTTTGTTTGGCCCACGTTTTCAAGGGAGATGATTTCTGTCTATTAAAAAACTTGCTAAAATAAGTATCACAAATTTCTGATAATAAATGTAAAGTTAAACTGAATTGAATTATTAATAGTCCATAAAGAAAAATATTGTTCACAGAATGTCAGTTAATAAAATAAACTCGCGTCCTTCGCGACAGGTACTGCTGTATAAAAAAAATGATCTGGTGTGATTGCCAATGAGACAACTGTCCACAAGAGACCAAAATTATACAGAAATTAACAACTATGGGCCACCGTACGGCCTTCAACAATGAGCAAAGCCCATACCGCATAGTCAGCTATAAAAGGCCCCGAAATGACAATGTAAAACAATTCAAAGGAGAAAACTAACGGCCTTATTTATGTACAAAAAATGAACGAAAAACAAATATAACACATAAACAAACGACAACCACTGCATTACAGGCTCCTGAAGTGGGACAGGCACATACATACATAATGTGGCTGGTTTAAACATCTTAGCGGGATCCCAACCCTCCCACTAACCTGGGATAGTGGTATAACAGAACATCATAACAACGAACTAAAAAAATCACTTTAAAAAGGCTTAACTTATAAGATGGACAAAAATACAAGTGGACATGGCCGGGTTCTTGTACATCCCAACAACAAAATGACACTAGGAACAGATCTGAGAGTACTTGCAGTTATCTGACAGCTAGTTCAAAGCCACTAACAACTAACAAAAAAAGCATGCATCTAAAACTAAATAATCAATCCGTACACATCCAACATCCAATGAATTTAGTGTAAAGACGTCATCAACATTATGTCTGTTAAATGTTGAAAGACATTCAATTGGTGTCTAAACAATTGGTTTTCAAATCTAATCAAAATAGATAACAACTTATTGTCAGTCGTTGTTTGTCTAGATTTGATCACCTTTACAATAAATAAAAATAAAAAAATGTGTCAGTAGTACACGCATGTCCCAATCACACTATCACTTTTTATGCTCATTATGTCTTATTTTCCATTAAAATTAGAAAGATCATGTCATAAGGAACATGTGTACTAAGTTTCAAGTTGATAGGACTTCAACTTCATTAAAACTACCTTGACCAAAACCTTTTACAAAAAACTTTAACTTGAAGCGGGACAGACGGTCGGACAAACAGACGGTCGGACAAACAGACGGACGAACGAACGAACGGACGCACAGACCAGACACATAATGCCCATAAATTGAGCATAAAAACATGTGATACATCACACTTCAAACTTCAATCTAAAAAGCAAAACCTATCTTTCAACATAGAGGTGTCTAATTGATTTTCATACATAACACATTCGACGAACCATAATAAATCGTTCATAATGAAGGAGGAAGTTGAAAACATCACATGGACATTTGTTCATTTACAAGTAAAATTAATTCTTTAAATAGTCTTTTTTATTTAATTCTAAACGAAATGATCTAACCCTACTACTATGGTATGTATGGCAAACGCAACGGACCAGATCAAAATCAGTAATCTTTTTGCAACCTAGCATCCTATTGAAAGAATAGAATTTTTAGAAATGTCAAAGGTAAAGAAAATTTAGCAAAATGCATATTTGGAAATAAGATGTCTAAATGAGAAAAACGCTGTATTGCATAGTAGACTTTGAGAGTCAGACCCCATATTGAATCCGGGTGAATACGTTTGCATCGGGACTCTTTTAACGGCTGCATTGCGTAACAATGCCCACACTTTAGATAGTCATGGTTCCCTTTTCGTGTAAATCAAGATGTATTAATTTCCATCAGACTTCTGTAAAATATATAATGATCTGTTACTTATTTCAACGCGATAGGCCATTTTTTATTTTTATGGAGATTTTGATTATCATGCCCGGAAATTTAAAAACGATCATTGTAAACTTGCCGATCCTTTAAATAAACTTATCATTCAACACTACATAAGATCTTTCAATATTATGTCAATTGGTATTATTATTGATCTTGTTATCTGTAAATTAAAAGCAAACTAATATTATTTTTATCAACATTTTTGAAAATATGCACTTTCATGAATCTACAATCTGTCGATTCCTGTATTTTGACATTGCACAATGTCATGTTTTTCGCTGTCTGTTTAAGACGTCTTTACACTAAATCCATTAAATTGTGGATGTTTATTGATTGATTATTTAGTCTTAGATGCATGATGTTTATGGCTGACTATACAGTATTGGCTTTGCACATTGCCGAAGGCCGAATAGCTGTAAATTTCTGTGTCATTTGGTCTCTTGTAAAGAGTTCTCTAAGCAACAATAATACCACATCTTCTTTTTTATATGATTTTTAACTGTTCATTGCTGCAAAACTTATAAAGCATGACATAAATATATTACAACAGTTTATTAGTTAGCAGCGAGACATGAGATGCAAATGGTTATTGCGATAAAACTTCTCTCAGTCTATCCCAAAACACTGTATCGCCAAATTCATCGTTCGGATATTCGATATAAGAGCTAGATTGAACTAGCTCTAAAACCATCATTGGTAAAACATTCGGTGCAATTTGCTCAAGAAATACTAGAAATAATATGTTTTCCTTATTTCTCGAATAAATGCTTTCCACTTTTGCCATGTTGTATTCAAACATACACCAATACGAATCCAGATAATTATGTGACATAACAATAACCCCTTTTCGGCTGTTGTGAATTGCAGATGTGATATTTCCCGCAATGTCATTTCCAGGTAGAAAATCTCGTTTATGGATACACAGCTTCAATCCAGCTTCGTGTTCTAGACAATGTAGCAGTTTTTCGTGAACGAAACCTCGATCTTTGTTTTCGTATGATATAAAAGCATCGTACTCATATTGGTTGGCATCGTCGGGTTTTCCTTTATTTTGCACTTGATATTTATGTTTTATCATGTAATACATGTATCGCAAGCGCCACCTATTGCGATAAGCCATGCCCCAAATTAGAACAAACAGAAAAACGACCAATGATGCTGTAGTGCCAACAATTAATGACGAATACGACGAACATTCTAACTGAAGCTTTTCGTAAACTGACTTCCCTAACGATTCCCGGTTTCCGCTATCCCTTTCACAGTACGTTTTGTTTTCATTATCAATCTTTAATTTCGTCGTTGTTATCCATTTAATAAAATCCTTTGTGCCGCAAGTGCATTTCAACGGATTCCCACTTAAATCTATTGCAAACTTGTTGTTCATCTTATACACATCTTCTAATTGACTACGAGCATTTTCGTCTAAACTGAAAATTCTGTTGTTAGATAAGTTCAAATTTGTTAAATTTTTCATATGATTAATTTGAAAGGAAATATTATCCATCATATTTTCTCCTAAATTAATGTCTTTCAAATTCAACTGAGATTTGAAAAAACTGTATGGTAAGCTAGTGATTCTATTTTGTGTAAAATTGACGAATTGAAGACTTGGAATATGCTGCATTATTTTTCCACCTGTGTCCTCGGGCAGTATGAATCCAAGTAGATTATTTTGTAAGAGTAATGTTTTCAAATTCGGGAAGCTTTTAAAAAAAACATTCGACACATTCGAGCACAAGTTATCAGACAAATCTAAATGATAAAGGTGTTTAAACGTTAGTAGTGGACCTGTCCATGAATAGAAAATGTTACGACTCAAATCTGCATATTCTAGCATATTATTAGAAACATATGCTTCTTGAAGTTCATATCGAAGATTGCATCCTCTGTAATGAAATACTTTTAGTCTCATAGGAACAGGTAAAACCGGTAAATATGAATTATATATGGTTTTATCGGGATATTTTTTTTTGTTCGCAGACCTGATTACAACACGATTGTTTAGAATGTTCGCAATTTTCTTTTTTTTCAATATCGAATCTTGAATTAAATAAAAATGACACGTTTACAAATTCAGCTTGCACAACTATTGAATCGTATAAATATTCTCCATACGACAATTCATTGTCAGACAAAAAGATTTTTTTAATAGTAATTGGAAGCTCCTGTAATGTTCCCTTTTCTATGAGCTGTATCTTATTACTATCTGCATGCAGTTCCGTCAACTTTGTTTGTTTTAAATGCATAAGATGACGCTTTAGCACTTTCGTATTCATTTCAAACGTTTTATGAATTTTATTAAATTTCAGAACTTTAATCGACGTGAATGGAAGGTCAATTGTCACATTTTCCAAACCATCAAACTTAAGACATGTGTTAAATGAAAGATTTAAAATTGATAAATTTCTCATAAAACTAAATGAACCATTGTACACGTAATTTACTTTACAAGCAGAAATATCTAATTCATGTATTTTTGGTACAGATCTAAACGTATTCGGTTTCACGGTGTGTATGTAGCAGTTACCAGATGATCCAGAGACGTCTAGATACTCTAAATGAGGCATTTCAGGGAGATTTTCATGAGAGACATTATAATCAATCTTCAATTTGAGTAAAGATGGAGGAAATGTAACGTTGTGATTGCTCCAGCTAATATTATTCTTCTTAACATCTAAGTATGATAGTGTTCGTAGGTATAAAAACACATCTTTTGTTGTTTTTGAAATAAGGTTATTGTTTATCACAAGTTTTAAAACACTATTCAGACCATAAAACATTTTCTTTGTAAGAAAGTGTAATTTGTTTTCGGAAAGGTTTATTTTCCTTAAAATATTGTTATCCTTAAAATGTTGTTCCGGTATATTAGATATATTGTTGTAACTTAAATCAACACTGCTTACGTTTCCTGGCAGTTTCGGGATATAACTTAAGCTTAGTTTTGAACAATCGACCTCGACATACGTTTCATTTATAGTTTTACATCGACATTTGGCATTGAAGTAACACGTGATTTTCAACTGTCCGTTTACTTCCGTTCGTAGCATAAAATATACGAGAATATGAATAAGCTCTGTATTTACCATTTTTCTGAAATGAAAAAAAAATATATAAACTATAATCAAAATAATGAAGATGTTTAATGAATTTATCAAACGTTGTGCCTATGAAATAGTCCTTCTTTCTGAAATTACACAATCAAAGCTTGAACAAATATATGACTGTTGTCCTGTGACTTTTACATATACAATAGCCTTAAATTACAATTTTATTTTTTATTGTTT